>NW_025211427.1:0-1396 GCF_004010195.1 Chiloscyllium plagiosum
CAATGTTCAGTGTACAATGTTCAATGTACAATTTTCAGTGTACAATGTTCAGTGTACAATGTTCAGTGTGCAATGTGCAGAGTGGAATTTTCAGTGTGCAATATTCAGTGTTCAATGTTCAATGTGCAGTGTGCACTATTCAGTTTGCAGTGTTCAGTGTACAATGTTCCGTGTACAATGTTCAGTGTGTAATGTTCAGTGTGCAATGTTTAGTGTAATGTTCAGTGTGCAATGTTCAGTGTTCAGTGTACAATGTTCAGTGTACAATGTTCAGTGTGTAATGTTCAGTGTGAAATGTTCAGTGTGAAATGTTCAGTGTGCAATGTGCAGTGTGCAATGTTCAGTGTACAATATTCAGTGTGCAATGTTCAGTGTAAAATATTCAGTGTACAATGTTCAGTGTGTCATGTTCTTTGTGTAATGTTCCGTGTACAATGTTCAGCGTGCAATGTTCAGTGTACAATGTTCAGTGTGCAATGTTCAGTGAACAATGTTCAATGTGTAATGTTTATTTGTGCAATGTTCAGAATACAATGTTCAGTGGACAATGTACAATGTTCATTCTGCAATGTTCAGTGTGCAATATTCAGTGTGCAATGTGCAGTGTGTAATGTTCAGTGTGTAATATTCAGTGTGTAATGTTCAGTGTACAATGTTCAGTGTACAATGTTCAGTGTACAATTTCAGTGTACAATATTCAGTGTGGAATGTTCAGTGTGCAATGTTCAGTGTGCAATGTTCAGTGTGCAATGTTCAGTGAACAATGTTCAGTGTGCAATGTTTAGTTGTGCAATGTTCAGAATACAATGTTCTGTGTGCAAAGTTCAGTGTTCAATGTGCAATATTCAGTGTGTAATGTTCAGTGTACAATTTGCAGTTGCAATGTTCATTGGACAATGGTCAGTGGAGAATGTGTAGTATGCAATGTTTAGTGTACAATGTCCAGTGTAATGTTCAGTGTAATATTCAGTTTCCAATTTGCAGTGTGCAATGTTCAGTGTACAATGTTCAGTGTAATCATCATAGAACACAGAACATAGAACCATACAGCACAGAACAGGCCCTTCGGCCCACAATGTTGTGCCGAACATTTGTCCTAGCTTAAGCACCCATCCATGTACCTATCCAATTGCCGCTTAAAGGTCACCAATGATTCCGACTCTACCACTCCCACGGGCAGCGCATTCCATGCCCACACCACTCTCTGGGTAAAGAACCCACCCCTGACATCTCCCCTATACCTTCCACCCTTCACCTTAAATTTATGTCCAATTGTAACACTCTGTTGCACCCGAAGAAAAAGTTTCTGACTGTCGACTCAATCTATTCCTCTGATCATCTCATAAACCTCTATCAAGTCACCCCTCATCCTTCACCGTTCCAACGAGAAAAGGCC
>NW_025211427.1:1838-23085 GCF_004010195.1 Chiloscyllium plagiosum
CCCTTATCCACATGCTTGGTCACCTCCTCGAAGAATTCAATAAGACTTGTACGGCAAGTCCTACCCTTCACAAATCCGTGCTGGCTGTCCCTAATCAAGCAGTGTCTTTCCAGATACTCATAAATCCTATCCCTCAGTACCCTTTCCATTACTTTGCCTACCACAGAAGTGAGACTAACAGGCCTGTAATTCCCGGGGTTATCCCTATTCCCTTTTTTGAACAGGGGCACAACATTCGCTACTCTCCAGTCCCCTGGTACCACCCCCGTTGCCAGTGAAGACGAGAAGATCATTGCCAACGGTACTGCAATTTCCTCTCTTGCTTCCCACATAATCCTAGGATATATCCCGTCAGGCCCGGGGGACTTGTCTATCCTCAAGTTGTTCAAAATGTCCAACACATCTTCCTTCCTAACAGGTATCTCTTCTGGCTTACCAGTCCATTTCACACTCTCCTCTTCTACAATACGGTCCCTCTCATTCGTAAATACTGAAGAGAAGTACTTGTTCAAGACCTCTCCTATCTCTTCCGACTCAATACACAGTCTCCCACTACTGTCCTAGATCGGACCTACCCTCGTTCTCGTCATAAGTGTGCAATGTTCAGTGTGCAATGTTCTGTGTACACAGTTCAGTGTACAATTTTCAGTGAGCAGTGTTCAGTGTACAATGTTCAGTGTGCAATGTTCAGTGTTCATTGTGCAATGTTCAGTGTAAAATGGTCAGTGTACAATGAGCAGTGTGCAATGTTCAGTGTGCAATGTTCAGTGTGTAATGTTCAGTGTGCAATGTTCAGTGTGTAATGTTCAGTGTGCAATGTGCTGTGTTCAGTGTACAATGTTCAGTGTGCAATGTTCAATATTCAGTGTACAATGTTCTGTGTAAAATGTTCAGTGTAATCTTCAGTGTACAATGTTCAGTGTACAATATTCAGTATTCTGTGTACAATGTTCAGTATGCAATGTTCAGTGTTCAGTGTACCATGTTCAGTGTAAAATGGTCAGTGTGCAATGTGCAGTGTGCAATGTTTTGTAATCCGTGTGCAATGTTCAGTTTACAGTGTTCAGTGCGCAATATTCAGTGTGTAATGTTCAGTGTACAATGTACAGTGTGTAATGTTCAGTGTGCAATCTTCAGTGTACAATATTCAGTGTGGAATATTCAGTGTACAATGTTCAGTGCGCAATGTTCAGAGTGCAATGTTCAGTGAACAAATTTCAGTGTACAATGTTCAGTGTGCAATGTTCAGTGTACAATGTTCAGTGAATAATGTTGTGTGTAATATTCAGCGTTCAGTGTGCAATATTCAGTGTGTAATGTTCAGTGTGCAATGTTCAGTGATCAGTGTACAATGTTCAGTGTACAATGTTCAATGTACAATATTCAGTGTGCAAAGTTCAGTGTTCAATGTTCAGTATGCAATGTTCAGTGTGCAATGCTCAGTATTCTGTGTACAATGGTCAGTGTACAATGTTCAGTGTGTAATGTTCAGTCTGCAATGTTCAGTGCGCAATGTTCAGTGTGCACTGTTCAGTGTACAATGTTCAGGGTGCAATGCTGAGTATTCAGTGTACAACGGTCAGTGTACAATGTTCAGTGTGCAATGTTCAGTGTGCAATGTTCAGTGTACAATGTTCAGTGTGCAATGTTCAGCGTACAATGTCCAGTGTACAATGTTGAGTGTAATGTTCAGTGTGTAATGTTCAGTGTGCAATGTTTAGTGTACAATGGTCAGCGTACAATGTTTAGTGTGTTATCATCAGTGTGTAGTGATCAGTGTGCAATATTCAGATAACAATGTTCAGTGTGTAATGTTCAGTGTACAATATTCAGTGTGTAATGTTCAGTGTGAACTGTTCATTGTGAAATGGTCAGTATGTAAAGTTCAGTGTGTAATGTTCAGTGTACAATGTTCAGAGTGCAATGTTCAGTGTTCAGTGTGCAACGTTCATTGTACAATGTGCAGTGCACAATATTCAGTGTGTAATGTTCAGTGTGTAATGTTCAGTGTCCAATGTTCAGTGTGTAATGTTCAGTGTAATGTTCAGTATTCAGTGTACAATGTTCAGTGTACAATGTTCAGTATTCTGTGTACAATGTTCAGTATGCAATGTTCAGTGTTCAGTGTACTATGTTCAGTGTAAAATGGTCAGTGTATAATGTGCAGTGTGCAATGTGCAGTGTGCAATGTTTTGTATTCAGTGTGCAATGTTCAGTTTGCAGTGTTCAGTGTGCAATATTCAGTGTGTAATGTTCAGTGTACAATGTTCAGTGTGTAATGTTCAGTGTGCAATCTTCAGTGTACAATGTTCAGTGTGGAATATTCAGTGTACAATGTTCAGTGCGCAATGTTCAGTGTACAATGTTCAGTGATCAATTTTTAATGTGCAATGTTCAGTGTAATCTTCAGTGTGCAATGTTCAGTGTTCAGTGTACAATGTTCTGTGTGCAATGCTCAGTGTTCCGTGTGCAATGATCAGTGTGTAATGTTCAGTGTGCAATGTTCAGTGCGCAATGTTCAGTGTGCAATGTTCAGTGTGCAATGTCAGTATTCAGTGTACAATATACAGTGTTCAATGTTCAGACCGTAATGTTCAGTGTACAATGTTCAGTGTACAATGTTCTGTGTGCAATGCTCAGTGTTCAGTGTACAATGGTCAGTGTACAATGTTCAGTGTGTAATGATCAGTGTGCAATGTTCAGTGTGCAAAGATCAGTGTGCACTGTTCAGTGTACAATGGTCAGTGTACAATGGTCAGTGTGCAATGCTCAGTATTCAGTGAACAATGTTCAATGTACAATGTTCAGTGGAATGTTCAGTGTGCAATCTTCAGTGTGCAATGTTCAGTGCACAATGTTCAATGTACAATGTTCAGTGAACAATTTTCAGTGTGCAATGTTCAGTGTGGAATGTTCACTGTACAATGTTCAGTGTACAATGTTCAGTTTGCAATGTTCAGTGAGCAATGTTCAGTGTACAATGTTCAGTGTACAATGTTCAGTGTGCAATGTTCAGTGTAAAATGTTCAGTGTGCAATGTTCAGTCTTCAGTGTGCAATGTTTAGTGTGCAATGTTCAGTGAGCAATGTTCAGTGTGCAATGTTCAGTGTGCAATGTTCAGTGTATAATATTCAGTGTGTAATGTTCAGTGTACAATGTTCAGTGTGCAATGTTCAGTGTGGAATGTTCACTGTACAATGTTCAGTGTGCAATGTTCTGTGTGCAATGTTCAGTGAGCAATGTTCAGTGTACAATGTTTAGTGTTCAATGTTCAGTGTAAAATGTTCAGTGTAATCTTCAGTGTGCAATGTTCAGTGTGAAATGTTCAGTGTAATATTCAGTGTGCACTGTTCAGTGTGCAATGTTCAGTGTACAATGTTCAGTGTGCAATGTTCAGTGTACAATTTTCAGTGTACAATGTTCAGTGTGCAATGTTCAATGTACAATGCTCCGTGTACAATGTTCAGTGTACAATGTTCAGTGTGCAATGTTCAATGTACAATATTCAGTGTGTAATGTTCAGTGTACAATGTTCAGTGTACAATGTTCAGTGTGCAATGTTCAGTGTGCAATGTTCAGTGTCATGTTCATTGTTCAATGTTCAGTGTAAAATGTTCAGTGTAATCTTCAGTGTGCAATGTTCAGTGTAAAATGTTCAGTGTGCAATGTTCAGTGTAAAATGTTCAGTGTAATCTTCAGTGTGCAATGTTCAGTGTGCAATGTTCAATGTGCAATGTTCAGTGTAAAATGTTCAGTGTAATCTTCAGTGTGCAATGTTCAGTGTGCAATGTTCAATGTACACTGTTCAGTGTGCAATGGTCAGTGTTCAGTGTACAATGTTCAGTGTGCAATGTTCAGTGTTCAGTATACAATGTTCAGTGTAAAATAGTCAGTGTGCAATGTTCACTCTTCAGTGTGCAATGTTCAGTGAGCAATGTTCAGTGTGAAATGTTCAGTGTGCAATGTTCAGTGTACAATGTTCAGTGTGCGATGTTCAGTGTGCAATGTTCAGTGTGCAATGTTCAGTGTGCAATGTTCAGTGTGCAATGTTTAGTGTACAATGTTCAGTGTGCAATGCTCAGTATCCAGTGTACAATGTTCAGTGTGCAATGTTTAGTGTGCACAGTTCTGTGTGCACTGTTCAGTGAACAATATTCAGAGCGCAATGGTCAGTGTACAATGTTCAGTGCACAATGGTCAGTGTACAATGTTCAGTGTGCAATGCTCAGTATCCAGTGTACAATGGTCAGAGTATAATGTTCAGTGTACAATGTTCAGTGTGCAATGCTCAGTATTCAGTGTACAATGTTCAGTGTGCAATGTGCAGTGTGCACTGTTCAGTGTACAATGTTCAGTGTGCAATGCTCAGTATTCAGTGTACAATGGTCAGTGTTCAATGTTCAGTGTACAATGTGCAGTGTACGACGTTCAGAGTAATGTTCAGTGTACAATGTTCAGTGTTCAGTGTACATTGTTTAGTTGGCAATTCTCAGTGTAGAATGTTCAATGTATGATGTGTATAATTTTCAGTGTACAATGTTCAGTGTACAATGTTCAGTGCACAATATTCAGTGTGTAATGTTCAGTGTGCAATGTTCAGTGTGCAATGTTAAAAAGGGAATAGGGATAACCCCGGGAATTACAGGCCTGTTAGTCTTACTTCTGTGGTAGGCAAAGTAATGGAAAGGGTACTGAGGGATAGGATTTATGAGTATCTGGAAAGACACTGCTTGATTAGGGACAGCCAGCACGGATTTGTGAAGGGTAGGTCTTGCCTTACAAGTCTTATTGAATTCTTCGAGGAGGTGACCAAGCATGTGGATGAGGGAAGAGCAGTGGATGTAGTGTACATGGATTTTAGTAAGGCATTTGATAAGGTTCCCCATGGTAGGCTTATGCGGAAAGTCAGGAGGCATGGGATAGAGGGAAATTTGGCCAATTGGATAGAAAACTGGCTAACCGGTCGAAGGCAGAGAGTGGTGGTAGATGGTAAATATTCAGCCTGGAGCCCAGTTACAAGTGGAGTTCCGCAGGGATCAGTTCTGGGTCCTCTGCTGTTTGTAATTTTTATTAATGACTTAGATGAGGGAGTCGAAGGGTGGGTCAGTAAATTTGCAGATGATACGAAGATAGGTGGAGTTGCGGACAGTGAGGAGGGCTGTTGTCGGCTGCAGAGGGACTTAGATATGATGCAGAGCTGGGCTGAGGAGTGGCAGATGGAGTTCAACCCTGCCAAGTATGAGGCTGTCCATTTTGGAAGAACAAGTAAGAATGCGGAATACAGGGTTAATGGTAGGGTTCTTAGTCAGGTGGAGGAACAGAGGGATCTTGGGGTCTATGTACATAGATCTTTGAAGGTTACCACTCAGGTGGATAGAGTTTGTAAGAAGGCCTATGGAGTATTATCGTTCATTAGCAGAGGGATTGAATTCAAGAGCCGTGAAGTGATGTTGCAGCTGTACAGGACTTTGGTTAGGCCACAGTTGGAGTACTGTGTGCAGTTCTGGTCGCCTCACTTTAGGAAAGATGTGGAAGCTGTGGAGAGGGTGCAGAGAAGATTTACCAGGATGTTGCCTGGAATGGAGAATAAGTCGTACGAGGATAGGTTGAGAGTTCTCAGCCTTTTCTCGTTGGAACGGCGAAGGATGAGGGGTGACTTGATAGAGGCTTATAAGATGATCAGAGGAATAGATAGAGTAGACAGTCAGAAACTTTTTCCCCGGGTACAACAGAGTGTTACAAGGGGACATAAATATAAGGTGAAGGGTGGAAGGTATAGGGGAGATGTCAGGGGTGGGTTCTTTACCCAGAGAGTGGTGGGGGCATGGAATGCGCTGCCCGTGGGAGTGGTAGAGTCGGAATCATTGGCGACCTTTAAGCGGCATTTGGATAGGTACATGGATGGGTACTTAATCTAGGTTAGAAGTTCGGCACAACATCGTGGGCCGAAGGGCCTGTTCTGTGCTGTATTGTTCTATGTTCTATGTTCTATGTTCAGTGTACAATGTCCAGTGTGCAATGTTCATTGTTCAGTGTGCAATGCTCAGTGTTCAGTGTGCAATGTTCAGTGTGCACTGTTCAGTGTACAATGTTCAGTGTGCAATGATCAGTATTCACTGTGTAATGTTCAGTGTGCACTGTTCAGTGTGCAATGTTCAGTGTTCACAGTTCAGTGAACAATGTTCAGTATGCAATGCTCAGTATTCAGTGTACAATGGACAGTGTACAATGGTCAGTGTAATGTGCAGTGTGCAATGTTCAGTGTACAATGTGCAGTGTACAATGTTCAGTGTAATGTGCAGTGTGCAATGTTCAGTGTAAAATGTTCAGTGTACAATGCTCAGTTTTCAGTGTACAATGTTCAGTGTAAAATCTTCAGTGGGCAATGTTGAGTGTACAATGTTCAGTGCACAATGTTCAGTATACAATGATCAGTGCACAATATTTTGTGTGCAATGTTCAGTGTACAATTTTCAGTGTACAATGTGCAGTGTACGATGTGCAGTGTAATGTTCGGTGTGCAATGTTCAGTGTACAATGTTCACTGTGCAATGTTCAGTGGACAATGTTCAGTGTGAAATGCTCAGTATTCAGTGTACAATGTTCAGTGTCCAATGTTCAGTGTGCAATATTCAGTGTAAAATGTGCAGTCTACAATGTGCTGTGTACAATGTGCAGTGTGCACTGTTCAGTGTACAATGTTCAGTGTACAATGTTCAGTGTGCAATGTTCATTGAGCAATGTTTAGTGTGCAAATTTCAGTGTAAAATGTTCAGTGTAATCTTCAGTGTGCAATGTTCAGTGTGCAATGTTCAGTGTGCAATGTTCAGTGTACACTGTTCAGTGTAATGTTCAGTGTGCAATGCTCAGTATCCAGTGTACAATGGTCTGTGTACAATGTTCAGTGTGTAAAGGTCAGTGTGCAATGTTCAGTGCGCAATGTTCAGTGTGCAATATTCAGTGTGTAATGTTCAGTGTGCAATATTCAGTGTGTAATGTTCAGTGTACAATGTTCAGTGTGCACTGTTCAGTGTGCACTGTTCAGTGTGCAATGTTCAGTGTTCACAGTTCAGTGAACATTGTTCAGTGTGCAATGCTCAGTATTCAGTGTACAATGGTCAGTGTACAATGGTCAGTGTAATGTGCAGTGTGCAATGTTGAGTGTACAATGTGCAGTGTACAATGTTCAGCGTAATGTGCAGTGTGCAATGTTCAGTGTAATCTTCAGTGTGCAATGTTGAGTGTACAATGTGCAGTGTACAATGTTCAGTGTGCAATGTTCAGTGTACAAAGTTCAGTATACAATGATCAGTGCACATTATTTAGTGTGTAATGTTCAGGGTACAATGTTCAGTGTGCAATGTTCAGTGTACAATGTTCAGTGTGCAATGTTCAGTGTGCACTGTTCAGTGTACAATGTTCAGTGTGCAATGCTCAGTATTCAGTGTACAATGGTCAGTGTACAATGGTCAGTGTGCAATTTTCAGTGTACAATTGAGTGTACAATGTGCAGTGTACAATGTTCAGTGTGCAATGTTCAGTGTGCACTGTTCAGTGTGCAATGTTCAGTGTTCACTGTTCAGTGTACAATGTTCAGTGTGCAATGCTCAGTATTCAGTGTACAATGGTCAGTGTACAATGGTCAGTGTGCAATTTTCAGTGTACAATGTGCAGTGTACGATGTGCAGTGTAATGTTCGGTGTGCAATGTTCAGTGTACAATGTTCAATGTGCAATGTTCAGTGTACAATGTTCAGTGTGAAATGCTCAGTATTCAGTATACAATGTTCAGTGTTCAATGTTCAGTGTGCAATATTCAGTGTAAAATGTGCAGTGTACAATGTGCTGTGTACAATGTGCAGTGTACAATGTTCAGTGCAATGTTCAGTGTACAATGTTCAGTGTGCAATGTTCAGAGTACAATGTTTATTGAGCAATGTTTAGTGTGCAAAGTTCAGTGTAAAATGTTCAGTCTAATCTTCAGTGTGCAATGTTCAGTGTGCAATGTCCAGTGTACACTGTTCAGTGTGCAATGTTCAGTGTGCAATGTTCAGTGTTCAATGTTCAGAGTTCAGTGTACAATGATCAGTGTGCAATGTGTAGTGTGCAATGATCAGTATTCAGTGTACAATGGTCACTGTATAATGTTCAGTGTGCACTGTTCAGTGTACCATGTTCAGTATGCAATGCTCAGTATTCAGTGTACAATGTTCAGTGTAATGTTCAGTGTGCAATGTTCAGTGTGCAATGCTCAGTATCCAGTGTACAATGGTCTGTGTACAATGTTCAGTGTGTAAAGGTCAATGTACAATGTTCAGTGCGCAATGTTCAGTGTGCACTGTTCAGTGTACAATGTTCAGTGTGCAATGCTCAGTATTCAGCGTACAATGGTCAGTGTACAATGTTCAGTGTGCAATGTTCAGTGTACAATGTTCATTGAGCAATATTTAGTGTGCAAATTTCAGTGTAAAATGTTCAGTGTAATCTTCAGTGTGCAATGTTCAGTGTTCAATGTTCAGTGTACACTGTTCAGTGTGCAAAGCTCAGTGTGCAATGTTCAGTGTCCAATTTGCAGTGTGCAAGGTTTAGTGTACAATGTTCAGTGTGTAATGTTCAGTGTGCAATATTCAGTGTGCAATGCTCAGTATTCAGTGTAGAATGGTCAGTGTACAATGTGCCGTGTACAATGTTCAGTGTGCAATGTTCAGTGTTCAATGTGCAGTGTACAATGTTCAGTGTAATGTTCAATGTGCAATGTTCAGTGTAGAATGATCAGTGTGCAATGTTCAGTGTCCAATTTGCAGTGTGCAATGTTTATTGTGTAATGTTCAGTGTAAAATGTTCAGTGTGCAATGTTCAGTGTACAATGTTCAGTGAGCAATTTTTAGTGTGCATTGTTCAGTGTATAATGTTCAGTCTAATATTCAGTGTGCAATGTTCAGTGTGCAATGTTCAGTGGACACTGTTCAGTGTACAATGTTCAGTGTGCAATGTTCTGTGTGCAATGCTCTGTGATCAGTGCACAATGTTCAGTGTGTAATGTTCAGTGTGTAATGTTCAGTGTGCAATGTTCAGTGTGCAATGTTCAGTGCGCAATGTTCAGTGTGCACTGTTCAGTGTACAAAGTTCAGTGTGCAATGCTCAGTATTCAGTGTACAGTGGTCAGTCCGTAATGTTCAGTGTGCAATGTTCAGTATACAATGTTCTGTGTGCAATGCTCAGTGTTTAATGTACAATGTTCAGTGTGCAATGTTCAGTGTGCAATGTTCAGTGTACAATGTTAAGTGTGCAATGTTCAGTGTGCAATGTGCAGTGTACAATGTTTAGTGGAATATTCAGTGTGCAATGTTCAGTGTACAATGTGCAGTATTCAGTGTGCAATGTTCAGTGTACAATGTGCAGTGTCCAATGTTCAGTGTAATGTTCAGTGCACAATGTTCAGTATACAATGATCAGTGCACAATATTTTGTGTGCAATGTTCAGTGTACAATTTTCAGTGTACAATGTGCAGTGTACGATGTGCAGTGTAATGTTCGGTGTGCAATGTTCAGTGTACAATGTTCACTGTGCAATGTTCAGTGGACAATGTTCAGTGTGAAATGCTCAGTATTCAGTGTACAATGTTCAGTGTCCAATGTTCAGTGTGCAATATTCAGTGTAAAATGTGCAGTCTACAATGTGCTGTGTACAATGTGCAGTGTGCACTGTTCAGTGTACAATGTTCAGTGTACAATGTTCAGTGTGCAATGTTCAGTGTGCAATATTCAGGGTACAATGTGCAGTGTACAATGTTCAGTGTAATGTGCAGTGTGCAATGTTCAGTGTGCAATGTTCAGTGTTCAGTGTACAATGTTCAGTGTGCAATTTTTAGTGTACAATGTTTAGTGTGAAATGCTCAGTATGCAGTGAACAATGTTCAGTGTGCAATGTTCTGTGTACAATGTGCAGTGTACAATGTTCAGTGTAATGTTCAGTGTACAATGTTCAGTGTGCAATGCTCAGTATCCAGTGTACAATGGTCAGTGGAGAATGTTCAGTGTGCACTGTTCAGTGTACAATGTTGATTGTGCAATGTTCAGTGTACAATGTTCAGTCTGCAATGTGCAATGTGCACTGTTCAGTGTACAATGTTCAGTGTGCAATGTTCAGTGTACAATGTTCAGTGTGCAATGTTCAGTGTGCAATGTGCAGTGTACAATGTTTAGTGCAATATTCAGTGTGCAATGTTCAGTGTACAATGTTCAGTGTGCAATGTTCAGTGTGCACTGTTCAGTGTTCACAGTTCAGTGAACATTGTTCAGTGTGCAATGCTCAGTATTCAGTGTACAATGGTCAGTGTTCATTGGTCAGTGTAATGTGCAGTGTGCATTGTTCAGTGTACAATGTGCAGTGTACAATGTTCAGTGTAATGTGCAGTGTACAATGTGCAGTGTACAATGTTCAGTGTGCAATGTTGAGTCTACAATGTGCAGTGTACAATGTTCAGTGTGCAATGTTCAGTGTGCAATGTTCAGTGTACAATGTTCAGTATAGAATGATCAGTGCACAATATTTAGTGTGTAATGTTCAGTGTGCAATGTTCAGTGTACAATGTCCAGTGTGCAATGTTCAGTGTTCAGTGTACAATGTTCAGTGTGCAATGCACAATGTTCAGTGTACAATGTTCAGTGTGCACTGTTCAGTGTACAATGTTCAGAGTGCAATGATCAGTATTCAGTGTACAATGTTCAGTGTGCAATGTTCAGTGTGCACTGTTCAGTGTGCAATGTTCAGTGTTCACAGTTCAGTGAACATTGTTCAGTGTGCAATGCTCAGTATTCAGTGTCCAATGGTCAGTGTTCAATGGTCAGTGTAATGTGCAGTGTGCAATGTTCAGTGTACAATGTGCAGTGTACAATGTTTAGTGTAATGTGCAGTGTCCAATGTTCAGTGTAAAATGTTCAGTGTGCAATGCTCAGTTTTCAGTGTACAATGTTCAGTGTAAAATGTTCAGTGTAATCTTCAGTGTGCAATGTTGAATGTACAATGTGCAGTGTGCAATGTTCAGTGTACAATGTTCAGTGTACAATGATCAGTGCACAATATTTAGTGTGTAATGTTCAGTGTACAATGTTCAGTGTACAATGTCCAGTGTGCAATGTTCAGTATTCAGTGTACAATGTTCAGTGTGCAATGCACAGTGTTCAGTGTACAATGTTCAGTGTGCAATGATCAGTATTCAGTGTACAATGTTCAGTGTGCAATGTTCAGTGTGCACTGTTCAGTGTGCAATGTTCAGTGTTCACAGTTCAGTGAACATTGTTCAGTGTGCAATGCTCAGTATTCAGTGTACAATGGTCAGTGTACAATGGTCAGTGTAATGTGCAGTGTGCAATGTTCAGTGTCCAATGTGCAGTGTACAATGTTCAGTGTAATGTGCAGTGTGCAATGTTCAGTCTAGAATGTTCAGGGTGCAATGTTCAGTGTACAATGTTCAGTGTACAATGTTCAGTGTGCAATGTTCAGTGTAATGTTCAGTGTCCAATTTGCAGTGTGCAATGTTTATTGTGCAATGTTCAGTGTACAATTTTCATGTAATGTTCAGTGTGCAATGTTCAGTGTACAATGTTCAGTGAGCAATTTTTAGTGTGCATTGTTCAGTGTATAATGTTCAGTCTAATCTTCAGTGTGCAATGTTCAGTGTGCAATGTTCAGTGGACACTGTTCAGTGTACAATGTTCAGTGTGCAATGTTCTGTGTGCAATGCTCTGTGATCAGTGTACAATGTTCAGTGTGTAATGTTCAGTGTGCAATGTTCAGTGCGCAATGTTCAGTGTGCACTGTTCAGTGTTCAATGCTCAGTATTCAGTGTACAATGGTCAGTCCGTAATGTTCAGTGTGCAATGTTCAGTAGACAATGTTCTGTGTGCAATGCTCAGTGTTTAATGTACAATGGTCAGTGTAATGTTCAGTGTACAATGTTCAGTGTGCAATGTTCAGTGTGCAATATTCAGGGTACAATGTGCAGTGTACAATGTTCAGTGTAATGTGCAGTGTGCAATGTTCAATGTGCAATGTTTAGTGTACAATGTTCAGTGTGAAATGCTCAGTATTCAGTGTGCAATGGTCAGTGTGCAATGTTCAGTGCGCAATGTTCAGTGTGCACTGTTCAGTGTACAATGTTCAGTGTGAAATGGTCAGTGTGCAATGTTCAGTGCGCAATGTTCAGTGTGCACTGTTCAGTGTACATTGTTCAGTGTGCAATGCTCAGTATTCAGCGGAGAAAGTGAGGTCTGCAGATGCTGGAGATCAGAGCTGGAAATGTGTTGCTGGAAAAGCGCAGCAGGTCAGGCAGCATCCAGGGAACAGGAGAATCGACGTTTCGGGTATAAGCCCTTCTTCCTGAAGAAGGGCTTATGCCCGAAACGTCGATTCTCCTGTTCCCTGGATGCTGCCTGACCTGCTGCGCTTTTCCAGCAACACATTTCCAGCTCAGTATTCAGCGTACAATGGTCAGTGTACAATGTTCTGTGTACATTGTGCAGTGTACAATGTTCAGTGCAATGTTCAGTGTACAATGTTCATTGAGCAATGTTTAGTGTGCAAATTTCAGTGTAAAATGTTCAGTGTAATCTTCAGTGTGCAATGTTCAGTGTACACTGTTCAGTGTACAATGTTCAGTGTCCAATGTTCAGTGTGCAATGTTCAGTGTGCAATGTGCAGTGTACAATGTTTAGTGCAACATTCAGTGTGCAATGTTCAGTGTGCAATGTTTAGTGTACAATGTTCAGTGTGCAATGCTCAGTATTCAGTGTACAATGGTCAGAGTATAATGTTCAGTGTGTACTGTTCAGTGTACAATGTTCAGTGTGCAATGCTTCGTGTACAGTGTTCAGGGAGCAATGTTTAGTGTAATGTTCAGTGTCCAATGTGCAGTGGGCAATGTTTGGCGTGTAATATTCAGTGTACAATGTTCATTGAAAAGTTCAGTGTGCAATATTCAGTGAACAATGTTCAGTGTGCAATGCTCAGTGTGCAATGTTAAGTGTACAATATTCAGTATATAATGTGTGTAATATTCAGTGTACAATTTTAAGTGTGTAATGTTCAGTGTGCTATGTTCAGTGTACAACATTCAGTGTACAATGTTCAGTGTGCAATGCTCAGTGTTCAGTGTCCAATGTTCAGTGTGCAATGTTCAATGTACAATGTTCAGTGTGCAATGGTCAGAGTACAATGTTCATTGAGCAATGTTTAGTGTGCAAAGTGCAGTGTGCAATGGTCAGAGTACAATGTTTAGTGTACACTGTTCAGTGTGCAATGTTCAGTGTGCAATGTTCCGTGTCCAATTTGCAGTGTGCAATGTTTAGTGTACAATGTTCAGTGTGTAATGTTCAGTGTGCAATGCTCAGTATTCAGTGTACAATGTTCAGTGTGCAATGTGCAGTGTACAATGTTCAGTGTAATGTTCAGTGTGCAATGTTCAGTATAGAATGTTCAGGGTGCAATGTTCAGTGTAATGTTCAGTATCCAATGTTCAGTGTTCACTGTGCAGTGTACAATGTTCAGTGTAATGTTCAGTGTGCAATGTTCAGTATAGAATGTTCAGTGTGCAATGTTCAGTGTACAATGTTCAGTGAGCAATTTTTAGTGTGCATTGTTCAGTGTACACTGTTCAGTGTACAATGTTCAGTTTGCTATGTTCAGTGTGCAATGTTCAGTGTACAAAGTTCAGTGTGCAATGCTCAGTATTCAGTGTACAATGGTCAGTCCGTAATGTTCGGTGTGCAATGTTCAGTGTACAATGTTCTGTGTACCATGCTCAGTGTTTCATGTACAATGGTCAGTGTACAATGTTCAGTGTGCAATGTTCAGTGTACAATGTTCTGTGTGCAATGCTCAGTGTTTCATGTACAATGGTCAGTGTACAATGGTCAGTGTACAATGTTCAGTGTGTAATGTTCAGTGTGTAATGTTCAGTGTGCAATGTTCTGTGTGCACTGTTCAGTGTACAATGTTCAGTGTGCAATACTCAGTATTCAGTGTGCAATGTTCAGTGTACAGTATTCAGTGTGCAATGTTCAGTGTACAATATTCAGTGTACAATGTTCAGTGTTCAATGTTCAGTGTGCAATGTTCAGTGTGTACTGTTCAGAGTACAATGTTCAGTGTACAATGTTCAGTGTAATGTTCAGTGTCCAATGTGCAGTGTGCAATGTTCAGTGTAAAATGTTCAGTGTGGAATGTTCAGTGTGCAATTTTAAGTGTACAATGTTCAGAGTGCAATGTTCAGTGTCCAATGTGCAGTGTGCAATGTTTAGTGTACAATTTTCAGTGTACAATGTGCAGTGTACAATGTTCAGTGCAATGTTCAGTGTACAATATTCATTGAGCAATGTTTAGTGTGCAAAGTTCAGTGTAAAATGTTCAGTGTAATCTTCAGTGTGCAATGTTCAGTGTGCAATATTCAGTGTAAAATGTTCAGTGTGCAATGTTCAGTGTAAAATGTTCAGTGTAATGTTCAGTGTGCAATGTTCAGTGTGCAATATTCAGTGCGCAATCTTCAGTGTGCAATGCTCAGTATTCAGTGTATAATGGTCAGTGTACAATGTTCAGTGTGTAATGTTCAGTGTGCAATGTTCAGTGTACAATGTTCAGTGTACAATTTTCAGTGTGTAATGTTCAGTGTACAATTTTCAGTGTGCAATGTTCAGTGTACAATATTCATTGAGCAATGTTTAGTGTGCAAAGTTCAGTGTAAAATGTTCAGTGTAATCTTCAGTGTGCAATGTTCAGCGTGCAATGTTCAGCGTGCAATGTTCAGTGTTCAATATTCAGTGTTCAATGTTCAGTGTAAAATGTTCAGAGTAATCTTTAGTGTGCAATGTTCAGTGTACACTGTTCAGTGTGCAATGTTCAGTGTTCAATGTTCAGTGTTCAGTATACAATGATCAGTGTGCAATGCTCAGTATTCAGTGTATAATGGTCAGTGTACAATGTTCAGTGTGTAATGTTCAGTGTGCAATATTCAGTGTGCAATATTCAGTGTACAATGTTCAGTGTGCAATGTTCCGTGTACAATGTTCAATGTGTAATGTTCAGTGCGCAATGTTCAGTGTGCACTGTTCAGTGTACAATGTTCAGTGTGCAATGCTCAGTATTCAGCGTACAATGTTCAGTGTGCAATGTTCAGTGTACAATGTGCAGTGTATAATGTTCAGTGTAATGAGCAGTGTGCAATGTTCAGTGTGCAATGTTCAGTGTTCAGTGTGCACTGTACAGTGTACAATGTTCAGTGTTCAATGCTCAGTATTCTGTGTACAATGTTCAGTGTGCAATGTTCAGTGTGAAATGCTCAGTATTCAGTGTGCAATGTTCAGTGTACAATGTGCAGTGTACAATGTTCAGTGTTATGTTCAGTGTACAATGTTCAGTGTGCAATGCTCAGTATCCAGTGTACAATGGTCAGTGTACAATGTTCAGTGTGCACTGTTCAGTGTACAATGTTCAGTGTGCAATGCTCAGTATTCAGTATACAATGGTCAGTGTACAATGTTCAGTGTACAATGTGCAGTGTCCAATGTTCAGTGTAATGTTCAGTGTACAATGTTCAGTGTACAATGTTCAGTGTGCAATGCTCAGTATTCAGTGTCCAATGTTCAGTGTCAACGTTCAGTGTGCAATGTGCAGTGTACAATGTTTAGTGTAACATTCAGTGTGCAATGTTCAGTGTACAATGTTCATTGAGCAATGTTTAGTGTGCAAATTTCAGTGTAAAATGTTCAGTGCAATCTTCAGTGTACAATGATCAGTGTGCAATGTTCAGTGTGCAATGTTCAGTGTAATGTTCAGTGTCCAATTTGCAGTGTGCAATGTTTAGTGTGCAATGTTCAGTGTGTACTGTTCAGTGTTTAATGTTCAGTGTAGAATGTTCAGTGTGCAATATTCAGTGTACAATGTTCAGTGTGCAATATTCAGTGTTCAGTGTGCAATGTTCAGTGAACAATGTTTTGTGTACAATATTCAGTGTACAATGTTCAGTGTACAATGTTCAGGGTGCAATCTTCAGTGTAATGTTCAGTGTGAAATGTTCATGTAATGTTCAGTGTGCAATGTTCAGTGTACAATGTACAGTGAGCAATTTTTAGTGTGCATTGTTCAGTGTATAATATTCAGTCTAATCTTCAGTGTGCAATGTTCAGTGTACACTGTTCAGTGTACAATGTTTAGTGTGCAATGTTCCGTGTACATTGTTCAGTGTACAATGTTCAGTGTTCAGTGTACAATGTTCTGTGTGCAATGCTCTGTGTTCAGTGTACAATGTTCAGTGTGCAATGTTCAGTGCGCAATGTTCAGTGCGCAATGTTCAGTGTGCTCTGTTCAGTGTACAAAGTTCAGTGTGCAATGCTCAGTATTCAGTGTACAATGGTCAGTGTACACTGTTCAGACCGTAATGTTCAGTGTGCAATGTTCTGTGTGCAATGCTCAGTGTAGAATGTTCAGTGTGCAATGTTCAGTGTGTAATGTTCAGTGTACAATGTTCAGTGTGTAATGTTCAGTGTGCAATCTTCAGTGTACAATGTTCAGTGTACAATGTTCAGTGTACAATGTTCAGTGTGCAATGTTCAGTGTACAATGTGCAGTGTGTAATGTTCGGTGTGTACTGTTCAGTGTACAATGTTCATTGTGCAATGTTTAGTGTGCAAATTTCATTGTAAAATGTTCAGTGTAATCTTCAGTGTGCAATGTTCAGTGTACAATGGTCAGTGTGCAATGTTCAGTGTAATGTTCAGTGTCCAATTTGCAGTGTGCAATGTTTAGTGTACAATGTTCAGTGTGTAATGTTCAGTGTGCATTGTTCAGTGTGCAACGCTCAGTATTCAGTGTGCAATGGTCAGTGTACAATGTTCAGTGTGCAATGTTCAGTGTTTAATGTTCAGTGTTCAATGTGCAGTGCACAATGTTCAGTGTGCAATGTTCAGTGTGCAATGTTCAGTGTACAATGTTCAGTGTACAATGTTCAGTGTGCAATGTTCAGTGTGCAATGTGCAGTGTACAATGTTCAGTGTGCAATGTTCAGTGTTCAGTGTACAATGTTCAGTATGCAATGTTTAGTGAAAAATGGTCAGTGTACAATGTGCAGTGTGCAATGTGCAGTGTAATTTTCAGTGTGCAATGTTCAGTGGACAATGTTCAGTGTCCAATTTGCAGTGTGCAATGTTCACTGTAAAGTTCAGTGTCCAATTTGCAGTGTGCAATGTTTAGTGTGCAATGTTCAGTGTACAATGTTCAGTGTAATGTTCAGTGTGCAATGTTCAGGTTGCAATGTTCAGTGAGTAATTTTTAGTGTGCAATGTTCAGTGTGCAATGTTCAGTGTTTAATGTTCAGTGTTCAATGTGCAGTGTACAATGTTCAGTGTAATGGTCAGTGTGCAATGTTCAGTGTTCAGTGTAGAACGTTCAGTGTGCAATATTCAGTGTACAATGTTCAGTGTACAATGTTCAGTGTACAATGTTCAGTGTGAAATGTTCATGTAATGTTCAGTGTGCAATGTTCAGTGTACAATGTACAGTGAGCAATTTTTAGTGTGCATTGTTCAGTGTATAATATTCAGTCTAATCTTCAGTGTGCAATGTTCCGTGTACACTGTTCAATGTACAATGTTCAGTGTGCAATGTTCAGTGTTCAGTGTACAATGTTCTGTATGCAATGCTCTGTGTTCAGTGTACAATGTTCAGTGTGTAATGTTCACTGTGCACTGTTCAGTGTACAATGTTCAGTATTCAGTGTACAATGTTCAGTGTGCAATGTCCAGTGTACAATGTTCAGTGCGCAACGTTCACTGTGCACTGTTCAGTGTACAATGTTCAGTATTCAGTGTACAATGTTCAGTGTGTAATGTTCAGTGTACAATGTTCAGTGTACAAAGCTCAGTATTCAGTGTACAATGTTCAGTGTGTAATGTTCAGTGTGAAATGTTCAGTGTACAATGCTCAGTATTCAGTGTACAATTTTCATGTTAAATGTTCACTGTGCAATGTTCAGTGTGAAATATTCAGTGTACAATGTTCATTGAGTAATGTTCAGTGTGTCATGTTCAGTGTGCAATGTTCAGTGTACAATGCTCAGTATTCAGTGTACAATGGTCAGTGTGTAATGTTCAGTGTACAATGTTCCGTGTGCAATGTTCAGTGTGTCATGTTCAGTATGTAATGTTCAGTGTACAATGTTAAGTGTGTAATGTTCAGTGTTCAGTGTGCAATGTTCAGTGTACAATGTTCAGTGAGTAATGTTCAGTGTTTAATGTTCAGTGTACAATGTTCAGATTGCAATTTTCAGTGTACAATGTTCAGTGTGAAATGTTCAGTGTGTAATGTTCAGTGTGTACTGTTCAGTGTGTAATGTTCAGTGTTCAGTGTACAATGTTCCCTGTTCAGTGTGCAATGTTCAGTGTTCAGTGTACAATGTTCAGAGTGCAATTTTCAGTGTTCAGTGTGCAATGTTCAGTGTACAATGTTCAGTGTATAATGTTGTGTGTAATATTCAGTGTACAATTTTAAGTGTGTTATGTTCAGTGCGCTATGTTCAGTGTACAACATTCAGTGTACAATGTTCAGTGTACAATATTCAGTGTGTAAAGTTCACTGTACGATGTTCAGTGTACAATGTCAGTGTAGCGTTCAGTGTCCAATGTGCAGTGTGCAATGTTCAGTGTATAATGTTGTGTATAATATTCAGTATACAACTTTAAGTGTGTAATGTTCAGTGTGCTCTGTTCAGTGTACAACATTCAGTGTACATTTTTCAGTGTACAATATTCAGTGTGTCATGTTCACTGTACAATGTTCAGTGTGCAATGTTCAGTGTGCAATGTTCAGTGTAATGTTCAGTGTACAATGTTCAGTGTAATCTTCGGTGTGCAAAGTTAAGTGTGCAATGTTCAGTGTGCAATGTTCAGTGTTCAGTGTGCAATGTTCAATGTGTAATGTTCAGTGTGAAATGTTCATTGTGTAATGTTCAGTGAGTAATGTTCAGTGTTCAGTGTGCAATGTTTAGTGTTCAGTGTACAATGTTCACTGTGCAATGTTCAGTGTACAATGTTAAGTGTAAAATATTCAGTGTGTAATATTCAGTGTACAATGTTCAGTGTGTACTGTTCAGTGTGTAATGTTCAGTGTTCAGTGTACAATGTTCCCTGTTCAATGTGCAATTTTCAGTGTTCAGTGTACAATGTTCAGTGTGCAATGTTCAGTGTACAATGTTCAGTGTATAATGTTGTGTGTAATATTCAGTGAACAATTTTAAGTGTGTTATGTTCAGTGCGCTATGTTCAGTGTACAACATTCTGTGTACAATGTTCAGTGTACAATATTCAGTGTGTAATGTTCACTGTACGATGTTCAGTGTGCAATGTTCAGTGTACAATGTTCAGTGTGGCGTTCAGTGTCCAATGTGCAGTGTGCAATGTTTAGTATGCAATGTTCAGTGTGCAATGTTCAGTGTACAATGTTCAGTGAGCAATTTATAGTGTGCAATGTTCAGTGTGCAATGTTCAGTGTACAATGTTCAGTGTAGCGTTCAGTGTCCAATGTCCAGTCTACAATGTTCAGTGTAAAGTTCAGTGTGCAATGATCAGTGTACAATGTTCAGTGTACAATGTTCAGTGAGCAATTTATCGTGTGCAATGTTCAGTGTACAATGTTCAGTGAGCAATTTTTAGTGTGCAATGTTCAGTGTACAATGTTCAGTGTGCAATATTCAGTGTTCAGCGTACAATGTTAAGTGTTCAGTGTACAATGTTCAGTGCAAAATGGTCAGTGTGCAATGTCCAGTGTGCAATGTTCAGTGTACAATGTTCAGTGTGTAATATTCAGTGTGTAATGTTCAGTGTGCAATCTGCAGTGTGCAATGTTCAGTATACAATGATCCGTGTAATCTTCAATGTGCAATGGTCAGTGTACAATGTTCAGTGAGCAATTTATAGTGCGCAATGTTCAGTGTGTAATATTCAGTGTGTAATGTTCAGTGTGCAATCTGCAGTGTGCAATGTTCAGTATACAATGATCCGTGTAATCTTCAGTGTACAATGTTCAGTGTACAATGTTCAGTGAGCAATTTATAGAGTGCAAAATGGTCAGTGTACAATGTTCAGTGAGCAATTTTTAGTGTGCAATGTTCAGTGTACAATGTTCAGTGTGCAATATTCAGTGTTCAGCGTACAATGTTAAGTGTTCAGTGTACAATGTTCAGTGTAAAATGGTCAGTGTGCAATGTCCAGTGTGCAATGTCCAGTGTGCAATGTTCAGTGTACAATGTTCAGTGTGTAATATTCAGTGTGTAATGTTCAGTGTGCAATCTGCAGTGTGCAATGTTCAGTATACAATGATCCGTGTAATCTTCAGTGTGCAATGGTCAGTGTACATTGTCCAGTGTGCAATGTTCACTGTACAATGTTCTGTGTGCAATGTTCAGTGTGCACTGTTCAGTGTACAATGTTCAGTGTGCAATGCTCAGTATACAGTGTACAATGTTCATTGTGTAATATTCAATGTGCAATGTTCAGTGCACAATGTTCAGTGTTCAATGCTCAGTATTCACTGTACAATATTCAGTGTGGAATGTTCAGTGTACAATGTTCAGTGTGCACTGTTCAGTGTACAATGTTCAGTATACAATGCTCAATATTCAGTGTACAATGTTCAGTGCGCAATGTTCAGTGTACAATGTGCAGTGTACAATGTTCAGTTTAATGTTCAGTGTGCAATGTTCAGTGTAATGTTCAGTGTGCAATGTTCATTGTTCAGTGTACAATGTTCAATGTGTAATGTTCAGTGTACAATGTTCAGTGTGTAATGTTGTGTGTAATATTCAGTGTACAATTTTAAGTGTGTTATGTGAAGTGCGCTATGTTCAGTGTACAACATTCAGTGTACAATGTTCAGTGTACAATATTCAGTGTTTAATATTCACTGTACGATGTTCAGTGTGCAATGTTCAGTGTACAATGTTCAGTGTAGCGTTCAGTGTCCAATGTGCAGTGTGCAATGTTCAGTGTATAATGTTGTGTATAATATTCAGTGTACAACTTTAAGTGTGTAATGTTCAGTGTGCTATGTTCAGTGTGTAATGTTGTGTGTAATATTCAGTGTACAATTTTAAGTGTGTTATGTGAAGTGCGCTATGTTCAGTGTACAACATTCAGTGTACAATATTCAGTGTGTCATGTTCACTGTACAATGTTCAGTGTGCAATGTTCAGTGTAATGTT
>NW_025211428.1:0-3340 GCF_004010195.1 Chiloscyllium plagiosum
ACTGTATTCACTGACTTACACTGTTCTGATCTCCCATCATCACTGTACAGTGGGACCTACATGGTCCCGTTCACCCATCACCTCGTACACATTGACCTACACTCTTCCGCTCACACATCATGCCTATAACCACTAAACTCCACATTTACGTTCAGCCATCAGCCCGTACTCGCTGACAAACGCTGTACGTTTCCTCCATCACCCTTGAACAGATTGACGGGCACTGGTCAGTTCACCGCTTAGGCCCGTAATCAGCACACTGCACAGTTCCATTCTCCCATTACCATTGCACGTTTGACTGACACTGCATTGTTCAATAATCATCGATGTACCCACTGATCTGCACTGTCTCGTACCCCATCAAAGCTGCACTCATTGAACTGCACTATCCAGTTCAACTGCCACACGGAGACAGGCACATTCACTGATCACTGCTCCATTCACTTACATGTACTGTCTCGATCACTGCTACCCCTGTAGCGAATGACCTGTACTTTCTCGTTCAATCATCATCACTACATTCAGCAACCTACACTGCCCAAATAGCCAATCACCCCTCTACTCACTGACCTACATTGTCCCGTTTACTAAACGTGCCAGTACTCGCTGAAGACTCCATTATCAATGATCTATGCCGTCATGTTAACTCATCACTCCTGTTGACATGAGGCGACACTGAAACCTTGACTCGTCAACCCAGACTCAATGATCTATACTGTTCCATTCATCCATCCTCCTGTACTTACTGACCAGCACTTTCATGTTCACACTTCACCCATGCAGTCACTAACCTACGCTGTCCCCTTTGCTGTTAACACCTGTGTTCACTGACCATCACTGAACGGATCCCCCATTAATCATGTGCTCACTGACCAACACTGACGTCCTCCCCATCACCCTTGTACTCACAAACCTGTCCTGTACGGCTCCCCAACCACCCCTGTACTCACTGATCTACACGGTTCCGTTCAGACATCACGCCAATGCTCATCGACTTGCACTGTCCCGTTCACCCCTCAGCCTTGTACTGTTTAACCTATACTGTCCCATTCACCCATCACTTCGGTAACCTGCGAATTACAATGTCCTGTTTACTCATCACTTTTGTATTCACTGAAGTGCACTGTTCCAATCACCTGTTTCCCCTCTACTTACTGACCTCGACTGTCTCTTCACGCGTCACCTCTCTACTTATGACCTACTTTGTCCCTTTCACTCAACACCAATATAGACACTGACTGAAACGGTCCCGTTCATTCCAAACAGCCCTCTACTCACTAACCTTTACTGCCCCTTCACGCATTATCCCAGATTCAATGACCTACACTGTTACATTGAACCCTCACTAATCTATTCTTCACCCGTCAGCCCAGTGCTCACTGGCTTACACTGTCGCGTTCATACATTCCGCCTGCACTCTCTGACCGACACTTTCCCTTCACCAATCATCAATGAATTCAGTGGACTACTCTGGCCATTTTACCATCACCCGTGTACTCGCTAACGTACACTGTTCAGTTACTCCTACCCTTTTACTACCAATATTGTCCAGTTCCACGCTTACCACTAGACTCACTGCCCTACCCTGTCCAATTCATGCATCATTCCTTTATGACCGGACCTAAATTGGTCTCTGATGTGTCGACAGCTCCACTTTAATCTTCTCAGTCTTATCGACCCGCTATGCTGTCTATCATCTAACTTGTTTCCTTTCCGCCCTGTCTATTACGCTGATTCTTCCAATTTTCTTTAATATCTTTCACATAGGGGTCAGTTCAATTTTTATAGTGAAAATGTTTCCGTATGTTTTCCTCCCAACAGTAATTCTAATCTCTGTATTGTCGGTGATGCCGGCACAGGTAAGTTCAGAAACAATGAAGTTACGTGGCTTGCCATATATTTCCCTGCCCCGAATGTCGTGTGTGTTTTTCATTGATGGATAGAGCGTTTCCGAAAATTGTTCTGCACTTGTTCATTGAAGGTCTGTGTTAGACTCTGTCAGCTGATACAATGGCGAGGGATCACCTTGAAACATTACACAGAACCAGGCATGCAACCAGCAGCTGTGAGGCTTTGGCTGACTTGTTGATTGAAGAGGAAAGTGAATTTCGCCTGAGAGGAAAGTCAGTGAACAATGATAGAGATTTAAGCCGATGTTCACAATGCTTCCAAAATATTTTCCTCCTCAAAATAAAGGATTCTATGAGAATATGAACCACTTGTGGTTAACGAAGTCAGTCAATGAAATGAGACAGTGAAAAAAAGAGGCAACAACATCAATGAAAACAATTTGTAAACCATAGGATTGAAAGTAAGTTTATGAGCCAGCAGCGGTTGACTGAAAACTTAATCATGTAAAATAAAATGTATTATGGATGTAAATTGGCTAAACTCATATAAGCAAACTGAAAACCTTTCGTCTGTATTTGTAAACTTGAGAGAGAGAGAGTAACGCATGTATGTCTGGGCTCCTCACTGAATGGGATTGGGGAATTGATAACGGACAAAACAAATATTCTAAAAGGCATAAAAGAAAGGTAAGGAAGGGAGGAGTTATGTTGTAACAGTTTCTTTTTTGCAAGGGACAACGTCTTGTACAACATAATGGGACTGAAGGCAAGACAGATCACTGGAATTTTATGGCCTGTATACATTGATTTTAAATGAAGTGGCTGAAAAGATACAATGGAGGCTTTCCTTGAAATATCCCGGAGCTCACTGGATTCAAGGATTGGTCCAGCCGATTGGAAAAATGCTAGAGTGACGAGACTGCTAAAAATGAGAGGGAGACAGAAAGAAGAAACTATAGACCAGTTCGCTGGATATTTGTTGCTGTGTAAATGCTTGTGCCCTTTAATTTATATGAAATAACAGGACTCATAATAAAACTTCAACATTATCAAGCAGATTCACCAAAGTTTTGGCAAAGGATCATCAACATTGACAGATAGAACATAGAACATAGAACAATACAGCACAGAACAGGCCCTTCGGCCCACGATGTTGTGCCAAACATTTGTGTTAGCTTAAGCACCATTGTCGCTTAAAGGTCACCAATGATTCTGACTCTGCCACTCCCACAGGCAGCGCATTCCATGCCCCCACCACTCTCTGGGTAAAGAACCTACCCTTGACATCCCCCCCCCCATACCTTCAACCCTTCACCTTAAATTTATGTCCCCTTGTAACACTCTGTTGTACCCGGGGAAAAAAGTTTCTGATTGCCTACTCTCTCTATTACCCTGATCATCTTATACACCTCCATCAAGTCACCCCTCATCCTTCGCCGTTCCAATGAGAAAAGGTCTAGCACTCTCAACCTATCCTCGTACGACCTATT
>NW_025211428.1:9016-23086 GCF_004010195.1 Chiloscyllium plagiosum
CCCTCCTGATTTGGTGATGTCATCAGCGAACTTGCAGCTGGCGTTGTTTAGAATTTAGCAACAACTCCGTGGGTGTACAGGGAGTACAGTTGGTGGCTGAGGGAGACAACCATGGGAGTACAGGTAGTACAGTTGGTGGCTGAGGGAGACAACCATGGGAGTACAGGTAGTACAGTAGGGGGCTGAGGATACAACCGTGGGTGCACAGGGAGTACAGTCGGGGGCTGAGGACACAGCTGTGGGTGTACAGGGAATACAGTAGGGTGCTGAGGGCACAGCCGTGGGTGTCCAGGGATTACAGAAGGTGGCTGAGGATACAGCCATAGGTGTACAAGGGAGTACAGTGGCGGGATGAGGAAACAACCATGGTTGTACAGGGCGTGCCGTAAGGTGCAGAGGGCACAGCCATTGGTGTACAAGGAGTACAGTAGGGGGCTGAGGAAACAGACGTGTGTGTACAGGAAGTGCAGTAGGGGTTGAGGGCACGTCCGTGGGTGTACAGAGAGTATGATAGGGTGTTGACGCCACATCCTTCCGGAGCTCCAATGTTGAGAGTTATTGTGGAGGAAGTGCTTTTACTTATCTTCACTGATTGCGATCTGTGAGTCAGAAACCTGAGGATCCAGTATCAGAGGGTCGAACCGAGACCAAGGTAGTGGAGTTTCCTGATTAGTCTGTAAGGGATAATGATTTTGAAGTTAGAGCTTTAGTCAATGAGCAGGAGGCTGGTGTAGGTATCCTTATTGTCCTGATGTTCCCGGTTTGCGTGCAGGGTTCGGATATGGCATCCGTTGTGAACCCATTACATCAGTAGGCAAATTATAGGGCAGCAGGGCAGGCTGGAAGACTGGAGTTGGTGTAGGCCATAACAAGCCTCTCAAAGCACTTCATGATTATTGAGGTCAGAGCCAATAGGCAATACTCTTTAAGGGCACTTTCCATGTGCTTTCTCACAATGAGGATGATGATGGTCTTCTTGAATCAGGTTGGGACTTCGATTTCAGGAGGCAGAGGCAGAAGTTGTATGTGAATACCTCTGACAGTTGTTTCACACAGGATGTGAGTGCTCAGCCGGGAACACTGTCCAGGCCCATCACTTTCTTTGATTTGAATCACTGGAAGACTGACCATTCCTGCAGCGGTGATAGCGGGCTCAGGTACATTCTGGGGCTTTTGGGGCCGGTGTCAGCTGCCAGTTAGTGACAGTCACACAGTCATTTATCATCGACATCCCCTCCCCCCACCTCCCCCCATCGTCATCAATGCACAATGACATTGGTTGGTGTGAGCACCACACAGTCAGCGTTGAGGCAGAGTATCATTAATAGACTGGGATTGTGCTCCATCAAATTCTGTGCCACCATAATGGGGTAAATTCATAACAAAATGGTGGGCAGGGTGCCAGTGCCAGTGGTGCAAGGAGTGAAGACATTGCAGGTGTAATTCCATCTGTGTCACCATAATGGGGTCAATTCATAACAAAATGGTGGGCAGGGAGTGAAGACATTGCAGGTGTAATTCCAGTCAAGCCACTGCTTTAACCTGAATGGAGTCAAGCACCTTAAATGTTGTGCCTTTTCAATGGTGGACAGTCCTTACGGAGGCAGGAAGTGCCATTTACGCGAACCATCTGACCTGACGGTAGTTTACTTGGTTAGCAAATGATACAATGATGATTGGATGGACAGGTGATATTGAGCAAATGGGGAGGCTGCAGAAAGAATTGGACAGTTCAGGACACTAGGAAAACGTATAGTTGATGGAACACATAATGGGAACGTTTGAGATTATGCACTTCAGTAAGCAGAATACAGGCAGACATGATGTTCTAAAAGGCTTCATGAAATCTGAATCACAAAAGGAGTTTGGAGTACTCGTCCTCTTCTTGTGGTTAATGTGCAGGTTCAGTTGGCAGTTAGAAACGCAAATACAATGTTAACATTCATTTCAGGAGAGCTAGAATACAAGAGTGGAGACATACTTCTGAGAATGTAATGGGCTATGGTCAGACGGCATTTGGATTATTATGAGCTGTTCTAGGGAAGGATCTATGGGTGTTGGACATGATCTATCCTGGGAATGATGGCTTGTCATATGAGCAGTAGTTGAGGGTTCTATGTCTGGACTCAATGGAATTTAAAAGATTGCGGGGTCACATCTGATTGAAACTGATCGATTACTGCAACAATTGATACAGTTAGAGTATAGAAGATATTTCCACTATTCATAGAGACGATGACAAAATGGCACAGTTTCAGCGTGAAGCGTTAGGCTGAATAGTCTAAATTTATTGCTACATCTCATGCCCTTATGGTCATATAGTCTATTATTCAGTGCAGAATTGAAAGTCTTTGACCTGCACTTGCAACCCCTGTATTTGTATGTCGATTTGCCTTCACCCTCTGGTCAATGGTAACCCCTATAATATGGACGGTGGGAGGATTCAGTGTCGGCTAGTAGCGCAGTAATGTGTTGAATATAAGCAGCTATCTGTGAGTCTCACCTTGTCATTGTACATTGTCACTACGATGATTTTTCATTTTCAGTCAGGCATTTTCAAAGGATCAATCCTGTTACGCTAATATTATTCAACTTAACAAAACAGGTGCAATTCATCACAGCGTTCAGCAACAATAAGTCATCGAATACTGAACACCCTTCTAATAACAGAAAGGTCTAAAATGTTCAATATCACAAATACTGCTTTCCTGTTCATGTTCAAATTAGACAACCTGTGCCATCGTGGTACTCAACTTGGAACTTTTTAACCTTTTCATGGTTATGTGAATCGCTAGATGGGCCCGCCATTTCTTGCCCATCCCTAGATGCCCCCTTGAAAAGGTAGGAGTGAGCTGCCTTGTTGACCGCTGCAGTCCATCTGCTGTGCGTTGACCCACAATGCTACGCGGGAGGAAATACCAGTGTTTTAACCCAGCAACAGTGAAATAATGGTGACATATTTCGAACTCAGGATGTTGACTGGTGTGGAGCGGAGTTTGAAGGTGGTCATTTCGCAAAAGCCTGCTGCCCTTGTCTTTCTAGATGGAAGTGCTCGCAGGATTGGAAGGTGTTGTCTGAGGATCTTTGGAGAATTTCTGCAGTGCATCTTTTAGATAGTAATCACTGCTGCCACTGAGCGTTGTTGGTGAAGGAAGTGAATGTTTGGGGGTGTGCTGCCAAGCAATTGGGCTGTTTTGTCCTGGATGGTGTCAAGCTTCTTCAGTGTCGTTGTGGCTGCACTCATTCAGGCAATTGGAACGTATTCCATCTCACTCCTGACTTGTGCCTTGTAGATGGTGAACATGCTTTGGGAATACAGGAGATGAGTTACTCGTGTAGTATTCCTAGCCTCTGATCTGCACGTATATTTATGTGGCGAGTCCAGTTGGGTTTCTGGTCAATGGTAACCCCAAGTGTATTGAAAGGGGGTGGAGTGGGGAATTTAGTGACAAATATGCTGCGGAATACCAAGTGGTTATATTGTTTCTTGTTGGTGGTGGTCATTGTCTGGAATTTGTGTGGTCCGAGTGTTACTTGTCACTTGTCAGCCCAAGCCTGGATATTGTCCAGACCTTGTTGTATTTTGGCATGGACTGCTTCCATACCTGAGCATTTGCAAATGGTGCTGAACATTGTGCAGTCATCGTCGAATATCCCCACTTCTGATCTTATGATGGAGAGAAGGCCATTGATGAAACAGCAGAAGATGTTTGGACCTAGGTTTCACCCAGAGGGGCACTGATGATATTACCTAGTATGGTGATGAAACATCTGAAAATGAACATTCCAGCTCATGGAGCAAACCTACATCCACATTATCGTGACGGAGTACTGCAGAGATATTCGGAACTGAGATGACTGAACTCCAACAACAATGACCGTTTTCCTATTTGTCAGGTATGACTGCAATAATGAAGTACTAGCTTGCAATATCCATTTTGCTTGGGTTCCTAGATACCACATTTGGAAGAATGCAGCCTTGATTTCAAGTGCTGGAATTCAGTTCCTTTTTCTCTGTTTGAACAAAGGGTGTGATGAGGTCAGGAGCTGAGTGGCCCTGGTGGAACCCAAACTGGGCGTCACTGAGCAGGTTATTGCTGAGCAGGTGCTGCTTGATAGCACTGTTGATGGGCCCGTCCATCACTTTATTGATGATGGAGAGTAGAATGATAAGGCGGTATTTAGCTGGGTTGAATTTGTCCTGCATTTCATGTACAGAACATACTTGAGCAGTTTTCCCCCCATTTCTGCACTCTCTCTTGCACCAGGGTTAATCCTCTGGCTTGATGATAATGGTTGAGTGGTTTATATGCTGGGCCATGACATTACAGATTGTGTAGGAGTATAGTTTTTCTGCTACTGATGGACCACAGCGTCTTATGGATGCTCAGTCTTGAGTTGCTATATCTGTTGGAAGTCTGTGCCATTTAGCATGATGATAGTGCCACACAACACAATAGAGTTTATTCTCAATGTGATCGTGAGACTTTGTCTCCTCAACGACAGTGCGGTGGTCAGTTTTACTGATGGCATCATAGACAGATGCAATGCAGTTGATAGATTGGTAAAGATGAAGCCAGGTGTCTTTTTCCCTCTCGTTCATTCCTTCACTACCTTCGGCAGACCCAGTCTGGTAGATATGTCCTTTAGGACCCGACCAGCATGATCAGTAGTACTGCTGCCAAACCACTCTTGGTGGATGAGTTTGAAATTCCTCATCTATAATAGACTTTGTGCCCTTTTCACAGTCCCTTTCTCCAAGTGTTGTTCAACTTGGGGGACTACTGATCCAGCTGAGGAATGACATTACATGATAATCAGTAGGGCTGCATTGCCCACATTTACTCTAAAGCCATGGGACTTCATTGGGTCTGGAGGTAATTTTGGGGACTTGCAGAGCAACTACCTCCAGAATGTATCGCACTGAGCTGCCCCCTCTGCTAGATCGGTCCTGACCTTGGGCCAGGACATATGCAGTGATGGTGATCGTGGTGTCTGGGATACTTCTGTAAGGTAAAGTTTCGTGAGTATGTCTATGTTAGGCTGTTGCTTGACTCGTCTGTCAGGCAGTTGTCCCAATATTTGCACTACCCCTCAGATGTTAGTAAAGATGACTTTGCAAGTTCGACAGTGATGTTTCCAACTGACTTTTTTGGTGGTCAGATCGATACCTGTTGTTCCACCCGGTTTCATTTCTTTGAGAGTTTGTCGCAACTGGTATAACTGAATGACAGGCTAGACCACTTCAAAGGTCGATTGAGAGTCATCACATTGCTTTGGGTCTGGAGTGAGGATGGAAGATTACTTCATTGGAGGATATTAGTGAACCAAATGGGTTTTCTTTTCTGACAATCGGCAATGATTTCATTCTCCTCAGTAAATTCTTAATTCGAGTTTTGTTTTAATTATTGAATTGAATTTCCACCATCCGCAGTGACTGGATTCGAACCTGGGTCCACAGAACAGGAGCTGATTTTCTGGAGTGATAATCTAGCGATAATACCATGAGGCCCTACTTGGAACCACATGTTGTACTCAGCTGCTATTTCTAGTGTTGCCCTGTTTTTCTTTCATTGCTTATGTTATTCTGGGAATCTCATCCGTCATTAAATCCTAATTGAAATACACCCTCATGAACGTCTTCTGGACTGCTCGAATTTCATTCAGTTTATTTTGTTTGCACATGCATTTCAAGGCAGCTGTACACCAGAGAAGTACAGGAAGAGATAACGAGTGATTGTGCACTGTATCTGTCACCGTCCAGTTTATCTGTCCAGGCACCTAAAGTGTTTATTGTGGGTCAGAGATCCGCCGAATTATAACACAGATGGAGGTCAGTCAACCCATTGTGGGGTCACAAGCTCTTCAACTGCATAATTGGAGACAGAGAGAATGTATGGAGATAGATGGTGTGAGAGAGAAATAAACAGAGTAAAACAAAGTGAAGGGAGATAAACTGAGAGAGGATAGAAAGGGGAGCGACTGACTGAGTGGGAGAGGAAGAGGTGTTAGATGAGGGTGAAGTCAGATAGATCAGAAGACAGCATGAGAGTAGATAAATACGGACAGACAGAAGTTGGAAGTTTTATTTAGAAATTCCTCTGAACTGCAAGCCCTTTGTCTGAGTGCATACCCTGTGACCACTCTGCTGATCCTGGCTGTCATCCCAGATCATTTTTTTCCAATAATATCACAGAGCTGGGTTACTGACAGCTAAACAGAACCCAATAGACCAGTAGACTAGTTCCATGGCGAAGGTGGATTTTTAAAATAAACTGTACCACGAGCACAAGGAAATGATAACCCCACCCAACACTCCCACTCCACCTCCAGATACTGTGTGAGAGACTGGTCCAGAGAATCTCAGTGAGGGGGATCACTGACAGAGGGGAAATCAGCATCTCCGCTGTGGATCAAATAATGATTGATAAAGTTTGCACATCACTTTCCTAGTTTTCTAATCCACATTTCAATTTATATAACTCAATATCAGGAGTGCATTTTAACAATCTTATCTCTTTGTACTTTGCATATTTTGGTCTGTATAGAAAATCATTTTGTCCCTGTATTTTGTATTGCATAAATACATTTCATTAATACTGTCTCTGCTAATTTCTCATTGTAGATATATCCTTGAATCTGTTCTTCGTATGAGTTATGAAGAGTAACGTTCCAATACAGATAACTGGGGAACATCAATGTCCCTCTTCCCAGTTCGAACAGCCATGTCCCCCAGTCCTCTCTATTTTTAGATTAGATTACTTAGATTAGATTAGATTACTTACAGTGTGGAAACAGGCCCTTCGGCCCAACAAGTCCACACCGCCCCGCCGAAGCGCAACCCACCCAACCCACTACATTTAAGGAAACCCATGCGCAGACACGGGGAGAACGTGCAAACTCCACACAGTCAGTCGCCTGAGGCGGGAATTGAACCCAGGTCTCTGGCGCTGTGAGGCAGCAGTGCTAACCACTGTGCCACCGTGCCGCCCGATCCATTGTTGGAACATTCCAGTCTAATATTCCCAGATTCTGATCTCTCCTCACTCTCTTTCTGAAGCTGCTGATCCCTGTTACTGGTGTGCATGATGCTCCCGCTCATACTATGGGATAACATATTGAATGCATTCCCTTATTGATAGAAGAGGGAAACTTTTTAGGGACCCATAGGATCCATGGAGACTCATAATCACAATCGCTCAACAAATAGCTCCAGCTACCCTCTTTCAATTTGATTGTGTTTTATTAAAATTCAAAATGAGAACATTCTACTGGAAATTTCCAGCAATGGACAGGAGTTTATCCTCGGGTCTTTTCTGGCTTTCCCAGCCTTGGATATCATTAGCATCGCGGATTGAAGATGTACTGATGGTTCTTCAAGCTGGTTACTATCCTATTCTTGCTTATAGTTGGTGTTCCTCATAAGTCACTGTATCTGTCCAGTGAAACGGTCTGAACTGAATTGATGGTCATGATATGTAAATTTTGGAAAAGTGCAAGTCAATGTTTTCAGTTCCAATCAACGATTTCATTCCTTACAAATTATAACTAGCAAATGATTATATACAAATTACGCACCAATATGCGAGGATGAAACAGACTGTTCTCCTTGATTAATTTTCTCCTGCACAGTTTACATTTCCTTACCCTCCCCACTCTCCATTTATTGGCAGAGAAGCATGCTTATGTTCAGTTAAACCCCTGGCATTGCCTCTATATCCAAGGCAGACTGAATGATTACACACAATCAATCTGCCATCTTCAACATTTCTTCCTTCAGTCACACTCACATATCACATCCAGAATGTATAAATGTTCAAGGTTATTTTGAATTTTAATAAAACACAGTCAAATTGAAAGAGGGTAGCTGGAGCTATTTGTTGAGCGATTGTGATTATATGAGTCTCCATGGATCCTATGGGTCCCTAAAAAGTTTCCCTCTTCTATCAAGAAGGGAATGCATTCAATGTGTTATCCCATAGTATGAGTGGGAGCATCACGCACACCAGTAACAGGGATCAGCAGCTTCAGAAAGAGAGTGAGGAGAGATCAGAATCTGGGAACATTAGACTGGAATGTTCCAACAATGGATCAGGATCTGAGAACATTCGACTGGAAATTTCCAGCAATGGACAGGGGTTTATCCTCGGGTCTTTTCTGGCTTTCCCAGCCTTGGATATCATTAGCATCGCGGATTGAAGATGTACTGATGGTTCTTCAAGCTGGTTACTATCCTATTCTTGCTTATAGTTGGTGTTCCTCATAAGTCACTGTATCTGTCTAGTGAAACGGTCTGAACTGAATTGATGGTCATGATATGTAAATTTTGGAGAAGTGCAAGTCAATGTTTTCCGTTCCAATCAACGATTCCATTCCTTACAAATTATAACTAGCAAATGATTATATACAAGTTACGCACCAATATGCGAGGATGAAACAGACTGTTCTCCTTGATTAATTTTCTCCTGCACAGTTTACATTTCCTTACCCTCCCCACTCACCAATCCTGTCCAGTATCACCGTCATGACATCACCGTCTCCTCCTCATCCTCAGTACAATTCGTGAATAAATCATCGTTTGTGCCTTTGTTAATTCCACATACAGCTGTTTCAAGTCCCTTCTTACCTCGTGTCCATTGCAAAATAATTGCACTTGAGATGTTTACGTTGTTCTTTGCACAGAATTAGAAAGATGGGAAGACAGTGTATGGTGGTTACTTCATTGGCTCATAATCTAGAGCCACAAAATAATAATCTTGTTGATATCGGCTTGCCTCATGCCCATTAGAGAAGGAAATGGGCCATTCTTCCCTGGTCAGGTTTCTGTGTAACTGCAAATCCACAGCACTGTGTTTTACTCTTTACTGTGGAACAGATGAACCAGCCACTCAGTTCAAGGTCGGCATAACATACTGGCCTGACCAGGGCTGCACACATCCCGTGAGGGAAGATAAAGAGGAAAGTTAGCTCCCTTCCTCTGCCTCGATCCCATATTCCTGCAGCTGATTTCCATTCAGTAAGGTGGTCATTCACTGTTTTAGATGTATTCTTTGTGATTTAGTCTCTCCCCAAGAGTGATATCCATGCGATAAGCACCTCTGGTGCTGGCTTTATTGGTGATAACCTATAGATGCAAGGATGTTTTAAGTTCCACATCAGTGGCAGTGCATTGTAAATGAATGGTTTCCCGTTTCACATGAAGGAAATGGAGCCAGCTAAGAGAGGGAAAGGAATTATTGTGATCAACTCTGAGACCGTTGTTGAGGCAGTGTTTGGGGTACTGTGGACAGATTTTATCCCCTTTATAAGGACTGATCTCCTTACCACAGAGAGAATGAACAGGAGTTCCACCGGATTAATCCCTGGAATGATGGCACCATGAGGAGTGAGTAAAGGTTGATCTGTTACTCTGTGAGATAATAAAAGGTGATTGCATTGAACCTTGAGGGAGGTGGACAATCACATCTTATATTATAAACAGACAATGAGAAGGTGATAAATTCCATGACTGTTGTTTCACTCAGGATGTATGATTCTGGATAGTTTAAGTGCTGCTGAGGATGTTACGCCTACCCACCCCAACCCCCACTCCTCACGGTGATTGAGAGAGATAGAGAGGTCCTGGTTTTGAATAAACTCTCTCCACTTTAATACAGTGCAGTTGGTGTATGATCCTGCACTGAATATCATATTCAGAGATGCAAGGTGCCTCCTTAAGGTCTAGACTATTAGACATAGGCGCAGAAATTAGGCCAGTTTGCCCATCGAGTCTACTCTGCCATTCAATCATCTCTGATAAGTTTCTCAAAACCATTCACCGACCTTCTCCCCGTAACCCTTGATCCCTTGGATAATCAAAAAGGAAATCTATCTCCATCTCAAATATACTCAATGACCTGGCCCCACAGCCTTCGCTGGCAATAAATTTCAAAGATTCACCATTCCCTGATTAAAGAATTTTCTCCTTTCAACGTTCTAAAAGATGTTCGCTTTAAGCTTAGACTGTGTCCTTGGGTCCTAGTCTCTCCGACAAATGGAAACATCTTATGAACATCCACTCTGTTCAGGTCATTCAGTATTCTGTATGCTTCAATTACATTTCCTCTCTTCCTTCTAAACTTCATCAAGTATAGACCCAAAGCCTCAAACATGCCTTTACAATAAACTTTTCACTCCTATGATTATTCCCGTGAAAATCTTCTGAACACACTCCAGGGACAGTACATCCTTCCTGAGATATGGGGCTCAACAGTGCTTGCAACACTCCAAATGTCGTGGAACACCTCTTGTCACCGGCTGCCATCCTGAGAAGGACCATTTTATCCACACTCTCTGCTTTCTGTCAGACAGACAAGCTTCTATTCATGAGTCTACCTTGCTCCTAACACCTTGTAATCAAGACCATTCACTCTTCCCTGAGCCCCTGTGTTCACCTCTTGTTCATATCAATAGATGATGGTGTATGTGTAGGGAGTGTTTTCCTCTCATAGAGGGTAATCAATGTCAGGAATTATCTGGGCTAGATAGTGAGGGACGTTACATCACTGAAAGTATTAAAAGAGGTGGTATATGAATTTTTGACCTGTCAGAGAGCTAAGGGGTGTGAAGAATTGGACATTAAAGACGAGTTAATGCCAACAGTACATTAGCCATGATGGTATACAATGCCTTGATCGTCGGAGTCACCTCATCTTGCTCCTTATGTTCTCATATTCTGTAATTACAACATTAATGATTGTAATTTTCCTGAACGTTCTGTTATTGAATGTTGCAGTCAGAGAGAGTAAAGTATTTTGTGAGTCATCTCAGGGTGAGGTAAGGGGGCTGTATTCACAGTGTATCTGGGTCTCCAACATGACAAACAAATGAAGCACAAGTTGCAGAGAGGAGACACTCTGTAAAGAGACCAGAGGTGTCTTTCGAAACCAGTCTGGATTTCCAAATAACATTTTCTAACCCATACCAAACGGTGTGACAGTCTTGAGGGATTGAATGATATCCGGTGTTACTGTGGACCAGCTATTTGGAGCAAGAGGCCTCCATCTGCTAATTTCAGAAGCTGTGATGAGCTGAAGAGAACATAGGGACAGAGGACGGAGCAGCAGGAGTGGGCTATTAGACACTTTGTCACCTCTTCACCACTCACAAAGTCCATTGGTGATGTTATTGTGTTCTCAGCAGCACTTTTCTGTCTGTATACAATTTTCCTACATTCACTTGTCTGTAAAATGTTACCAAATCTATCTTTGAATAAATGCAAACATCCATGTACCACAAACTTCTGGGAAAGGCAATTTCCACATGTACAGCCCTTTGAAAATTTCTCATTTGTGTTTCAACCAATGTTGAACGGTCACTATGTCCTTTTCCAGTCCCACTCCTCCACTGGTTACACCAATCTTAAATGCAACCAGTTTTGTGATGTGACCAAGGATCTAGGACTCAGAGTAGGTCATTTTCTAGAAACGTGTGAGACACAGAAAGTTGAACTCATAACAAATGGTAAAATTATAGAGTGTCCCAAACATTATTCTGCCTTTGAAGTTATTCTGCTCACACAAGCTACTGGTAATGGGATTTCTCTCTGGAACAGTTGGATTTGGCTGAATTCACTTTGTTTCAGGCAGTGGAGAGATTCCAGTGAATCCTCACCAGGAATCCTTCACAAGTGGTAAAGATAACTCAGGGATTTTATGGACTCACACTTTGCTATTGGACGGAACAAAGTAAGAGAGAGAGAGCAATAGGCTGTTGCTTCTCAGGCAGGGGACATTTTTCTCCCTCTCTGTGTTGAAACATACAATAAAGTCAACTGAACACCAAACTGGACGATGTGTGCTCTCCTGGAACATTCTCTGGAAAACTTGATTATAGATTATATGCAAGTGCATCAATCGTTTCAATCGCAAAAAAAGGTCCCCACTTTATAATTTGATGACATGCTTACATGTATCTCTGAAATTTGTAAATATTGGTAGGTGTCTTCATAGTATGTGTGTTAATATCAAGACATCTTTTTCTTAAAATTTATTTTCTAGCTTTAGTCTCCCTGACAAGAGATAATAAGCATCCAGCTGATATACTTTTCAGAAAGTCATGGGCGGTTCAATACTATTTCTCAGCTAAGACCGAAACTGATAATCCCCCATAACAAAAGGCCGGCATTCTAGGAATGAGTAAAGGAAAACCTCTTTGAAAATCTTCGAAAAGAATTATATCCTTTCATTTTAATTTAGGGGATCAAAACTGCACACAGTGCATCAGGTGTGGTCTCAGCAATTCCCTGCACAGGTGCAGTTAAACATTCTTGCGATTAAACCTGATACCTTCTGCCAAAAACAGCATCATTACACTTACCTTCCAAATCACTTGCTGCGTCTGCAGACTGACTTCATATGATTCATGTCCCAAGAACATGGAAACCACCTGTATCACAGAGTTCTGTAATCTCTCAGCATTTACATTGTTTACTATTGTTTTATTCTTCATGCCAAAATAGACAACTTACCTTATGTTATTTCTGCTGAAAGTTTGCTCACTAACCTTCCCTGTCTGTATCACATTGCAGATTCACTACCTCCATTTGATGACACATTAAATGACCATCTTGGTGTACGAGCTAATTGAGCTCCAAGCCATTCACCTCCATTTCCTTCAGATCTTTGAAACAGATTATTGAATACTGATGACCCCGCAGTGATCTCTGAGGCACTCCATCAGTTACAGCTTTGCAGCGTGAAAATAAACATTTATCTCTGTTCTCCATTTCCTGTTAGCGACTGATGGGGGTAAGGCAGCAGTATATCTCTGCAACAGCATCGAGTGGTGGATTGAGGGAACAACGCATTGGGTGGGGCAGCAGTTGGCTATTTGGCTGCTCCATTCAGAATGCTCATGGCTGATCCGAGTGTGTCTGTCCATCCGTCTCCTGTCTGTTCCCAATAAACATTGACTCTCCTGTTCAGCAAAGATCAGTCAAGTTCAGACTTATACATTTAATGGTAAGGTCCCAGGGAGTGTAGCTGAACAAAGAGTTGGAGTGTAGCTTCATATCTCCTTGAAAGTGGAGTCGCAGGTAGATCGGATAGTGAAGAAGGTGTTTGGTATGCTTTCCTTTATTGGTCAGAGTATTGAGTACAGGAGTTGGGAGGTCATGTTTCTGGTGTACAGGACATTGGTGAGGCCATTTTTGGAATATTGCATGCAATTCTGGTCTCCTTTCTATCGGAAAGATGTTGTGAAACTTGAACGAGTTCAGAAAATATTTACAAAGATGTTACCAGGCTTGAAGGATTTGAGCTATAGGGAGCGGGTGAACAGGCTAAGGCTGTTTTCCCTGGAGTTTCGGAGGCTGAGGGGTGACCTTATAGAGGTTTACAAAGTTATGAGGGGCATGAATAATGTAAATAGGCAAAGTCTTTTCCCTGGGGTCGGGGAGTCCAGACCTAGAGGGCATAGGTTTCGGGTCAGAGGGGAAATTGCAAAAGATGTTGTGGTTCTGTTCGCCGAGCTGGAAGTTTTTGTTGCAAACATTTCGTCCCCTGTCTAGGTGACATCATCAGTGCTTGGGAGCCTCCTGTGAAGCGCTTCTGTGGTGTTTCCTCCGGCATTTATAGTGGCCTGTCCTTGCCACTTCCGGTTGTCAGTTTCAGCTGTCCGCTGTAGTGGCCGGTATATTGGGTCCAGGTCAATGTTTTTGTTGATGGAGTTTGTGGATGAGTGCCATGCTTCTAGGAATTCCCTGGCTGTTCTTTGTTTGGCTTGCCCTATAATAGTAGTGGTGTCCCAGTCGAATTCATGTTGCTTGTCGTCTGCTTGTGTGGCAACTAGGGATAGCTGGTCGTGTCGTTTCGTGGCTAGTTGATGTTCGTGGATGTGGATCGTTAGCTGTCTTCCTGTTTGTCCTATATAGTGTTTTGTGCAGTCCTTGCATGGGAATTTGTACACTGCATTAGATACAAAAGATACGTATGGGGCATCTTTTTTTCACGTAGAGGGTGTATGGAATGAGCTGCCAGAGGAAGTGGTAAAGGCTGGTACAATTGCAACATTTAAGAGGCATTTGGATGG
>NW_025211429.1:0-3223 GCF_004010195.1 Chiloscyllium plagiosum
GTAGGGGGTGATGGATTCTCAGGGGAATGTAGCCCAAACAGCCAAGTTTCTGGTAGTGAGACTGGGTCTAATGCAACGAGGGGTATGTCGGCTTCCAAGAGATCAATTGTGTTAGGGGATTCTGTAGTCAAAGGTACAGACAGACGTTTCTGTGGCCAGCAGAGGAAAAGCAGAATGGTGTGTTGTTTCCCTGGTGCCAGGATCAAGGATGTCTCAGAGAAGGGGCAGAATGTTCTCACGGGGGAGAGGGGCCATCAGGAGGTCATTGTCCTCATTGGAACCAACGACATTGGAAGGGAAAAGGTTGAGACTCTGAAGGGAGATTACAGAGAGTTAGGCAGAAATTTAAAAACGAAGTCCTCAAGGGTAGTAATATCTGGATTACTCCCAGTGCTACGAGCTAGTGAGGGCAGGAAAAGGAGAATAGAGCAGATGAATGCATGGCTGAGAAGCTGGTGTATGGGAGAATGATTCACATTTTTTGGATCATTGCAATTTCTTTTGGAGTAGAAGTGACATGAACAAGAAGGAAGGATTGCACCTGAATTGGAAGGGGACTAATATACTGGCAGAGAAATTTGCGAGAACTGCTTGGGAGGATTTTAACTAGTAAGGTGGGGGGGAGGGGGGATGTGTGGGTGGGACCCAGGCAGATAGTGAAGAAAGAGATCGATCTGAGATGGGTACAGCAGGGAACAGAAGTGAGTCAAACAGTCAGGACAGGCAGGGACAATGTAGGACTAATAAATTGAACTTCATTTATTTCAATGCAAGGGGCCTAACAGGGAAGGCAGATGAACTCAGGGCATGGTGAGGAACATGGGACTGGGATATCATAGCAATTACGGAAACATGGCTCAGGGATGGGCAGCACTGGCAGCTTAATGTTCCAGGATACAAATGCGACAGGAAAGATAGAAAGGGAGGCAAGAGAGGAGGGGGAGTGGCATTTTTGATAAGGGATATCATTGTGCCGAGGGAGGATATTCCCGGAAATACATCCAGAGAAGTTATTTGGGTGGAATTGAGAAATAAGAAAGGGATGATCACCTTATTTGGGTTGTATTATAGACCCCTCAGTAGTCAGAGGGAATCTGAGAAACAAACTTATGACGAGATATCAGCTATCTATAAGAATAATAAGCCAGTTATGGTAGGGGATTTTAACTTGCCAAACATCGACTGGGACTGCCATAGTGTTAAAGGTTTAGATGGAGAGGAATTTCTTAAGTGTGTACAAGACAATTTTATGGATTTAGTGTGTGGATGTACCTACTAGAGAAGGTGCAAAACTTGACCTATTCTTTGGAAATAAGGCAGGGCAGATGACTGATGTGTCAGTGGGGAAGCTCGTTGGAGCCAGCGACCATAATCCTATTCGTTTTAAAATAGTGATGGCAAAGAGTAGACCAGATGTAAAAGTTGGAGTTCAAAATTGGAAACAGGCCAATTTTGATGGTATTAGGCAAGAACCTTCGAAAGCTGATTGGAGCCAGATGTTCACAGGTAAAGGAATGGCTGGAAAATGGGAGCCTTCAGAAATGAGATAACAAGAATCCAGAGAAAGTATATTCCTGTCAGGGTGAAAGGTAAGGCTGGTAGGTAAAGGGAATGCTGGATGCCTAAAGAAATTGAGGGTTTGGTTAAGAAAAAGAAGCAAGCATATGCCAGGAATAGACAGGATAGTTCAACGGATCCTTAAAAGAGTATAAAGAAAGTAGGAGTATACTTAAGAGGAAAATTAGGAGGGCAAAACGGGGATATGAGATAACTTTGGCAAATAGAATTAAGGAGAATCCAAAGGGTTTTTACAAATATATTAAAGACAAAAGGATAACTCGGGAGAAAATACGGCCCCTCAAAGATCAGCAAGGCGGCCTTTGTTTGAAGCCACAGAAAATGGGGGAGATACGAAATGAATATTTTGCATCAGTATTTACTGTGGAAAAGGATATGGAAGAGAAAAACTGTAGGGGAATAGATGGTGACATCTTGCAAAATGTCCAGATTACAGAGGAGGAAGTGCTGGACGTATTGAAAGGTTTAAAGTGAATGAATGCCCAGGACCTGATCAGGTGTACCCGAGAACTCTGTGGCAAGGTCGAGAAGTGATTGCTGGGACATTGCTGAGATATTTGTATCATCGATAGTCACAGGTGAGGTGCCGGAAGACTGGAGGTTGGCAAACGTGGTGCCACTGCATAAGAAGGGCGGTAAAGACAAGCCAGGGAATTAGAGACTGGTGAGCCTGACGTCGGTGATGGGCAAGTTGTTGGAGGGAATCCAGAGGGACAGGATGTACATGTGCTTGGAAAAGCAAGGACTGATTCTGGATCGTCAACATGGCTTTGTACATGGAAAATCATGTCTCACAAACTTGATTCCGTTTTTCGAAGAAGTAACAAAGAAGATTGATGAGGGCAGAGGAGTAGATGTGATCTATATGGACTTCACTGAGGCTTTCAATAAGGTTCCCCATGGGAGAATGTTTAGCAAGGTTAGATCTCATGGAATACAGGGAGAACTAGCCATTTGTATATAGAACTGGCTCAAGGATGGAAGACAGAGGGTGGTGGTGGAGGGTTGATTTTCAGTCTGGAGGCCTGTGACCAGTGGAGTGCCACAAGGATCTCTGCTGGGCCCTCTACTATTTGCCATTTACATAAATGATTTGGATGCGAGCATGAGACGTACAGATAGTAAGTTTTCAGATGACACGAAAATTGGAGGTGTAGTGGACAGCGAAGAGGCTTACCTCAGATTGCAACAGGATCTGGACCAGATGGGCCAATGTGCTGAGAAGTGGCAGATGGAGTTTAATTCAGATAAATGCGTGGTGCTGCATTTTGGGAAAACATATCTTAGCAGGACGCATACACTTCTTGGTAAGGTCCAAGGGAGTGTTGCTGAGCAAAGAGACCTTGGAGTGCAGGTTCAAAGCTCCTTGAAAGTGGAGTCGCAGGTAGATAGGATAGTGAAGAAGGCGTTTGGTATGCTTTCCTTTATTGGTCAGATTATTGAATACAGGAGTTGGGAGGTCATTTTGCGGCTGTACAGGACATTGGTTAGGCCACTGTTGGAATATTGTGTGCAATTTTGGTCTCCTTCCTATCGGAAATATGTTGTGAATCTTGAAAGGGTTCAGAAAAGATTTATAAGCATCTTGCCAGGGTTGGGGGATCTGAGCTACAGGGAGAGGCTGAACAGGCTGGGGCTGTTTTCC
>NW_025211429.1:3422-10442 GCF_004010195.1 Chiloscyllium plagiosum
TCGGTATATGAATAGGAAGGGTTTGGAGGGATATGGGCCGGATGCTGGCAGGTGGGACTAGATTGGGTTGGGGTATCTGGTCAGCACAGACGGGTTGGAGTGAAGGGTCTGTTTCCATATGGTACATCTCTTTGATTCTATGACTCTATGAAAGCGGCTGCTGACCAGGTAGAACTTTCCATAGGAGCCGAATTTAAGGGCATATGGAAACTGCAAAATGATGTGATAGGTAGGAAACTAAATGATAAGTAAATGCCAGCGACACTGTTTAATATCATAGTCGTGACCATGACCAGGAGACCTGTCACTGCCATGGAGAACAGTTAACACGTGAAACACTCTGGCAGATCGCATTTTCATCTGAACAGGATCACTGTCACTACCAGACTCATGAAATAAAGGGTGACAGAAAGAGGATGAGACATGTGGCAAAACAGAAAATACAACAGAAGCCCCAAAAAATACAATTGGGAGTGTGAAATACACAAGACAAATTGCACAGGAAATAATTATACCAAATACAGACGTGGGTAATTAGTAGAATAACCAAGTCTGGAATTCAGAAATAACACCTCCACGCATGAAATCAGAGAATGCATCTTGAGAACACTCGCTGTCAGTTTCCATCGCTGTTGCTTTCTTCCATATCCTGGAACACCATCCCTGACAGCACTCTGGGTGTCACAACACCTTCTACCTAGCCGATTGGAATGCCATCCAAATGTTGGTCTCGTCAATGATAGGTTCATTCTGTGAATAAACAATGGAAGAGACTCAGTACAGTTCAATGTTGCGGACTTGTTCCTTTTCCAGTAGGCCAATAGTCTGCGTGCTGAAAATGAAATTCACTGACATTGCAGAGGAAGTGTTTGGGAGTATTCAATGGTAAAGCTGAGCACTACCTTTGAAAATTACAATCACGCTGGGATAGAGATCCGAAAATGTCGAATTGGCAGATGATAAACTCAGATTGAGAAGAGCAGGCTGCTGTAATGGATCTGTTCTGTGGTTCTGCAAAGTACTGTTTATGTAAAATATTAACTTCATCCTACAATGTTGGGTGAAATTAAATAAACAAAACTGACACACCAGAGATTCAACTAATTATGAATCATTAATTAACACAAAGCAATTGGAGAAAAAAAAAAGTTGTCTCGTACCAAACGCACAAGGATAGACCAGGTGAGTTAATTCATCAATAGCATGAGTGTGAAAAGGACAGTGGACATTAATTTTCACAAGGAAACAATGGAAATTCTCTGGAATAAATGACATACTAGAATTTAATGTACACTATTCTAACTAAGCAGGGATGAATCCTGCTTGAAGAGAAGTTGAGTAGGTCAGGTTTATTTTCACTAGAAAAAAGGAGATTGAGGGGGAACCTGATTGATATTTACAAAATCATCAAGGGTATAGACATGGTGGATAGAGACAAGATTTTTTTCCCAGGGTGAAGGATTCAATAACCAGAGGTCATGTTTTCAAGGTGAGTGGTGGAAAGTTTAAGGGGGATACATGCGGCAAGTACTTCACACAGAGGGTGGTGGGCGTTTGGAACGCGTTGACAGCAGAGGAGGTAGAGGCAGGCACGATAGATTTATTTAAGATGCGTCTGGACAGATGCATGAGTAGTTGGGGAGCAGAGGGATACAAATGCTTAGGAATTGACCGACAGGTTGAGACAGTGCATTTTGATCAGCTCGGGCTTGAAGGGCCGAAGAGCCTGTTCCTGGGCAGTAAATTGTCTTTGTTCTTCTTTGTTCGTTGAATCGGGGATTGGTGTGCAAGGCCACAATGGAGATATCATTACAGTAAGTTCCCTATCATTAACACACAATAGGAATACAAACAGTGTAACAATATTACTTTTACATCGTGAAGTACAATAATACTGTGCCCACACTGACAGTGAAATACGGTAGTCAACTTATATTTAGATTGAGAGATATTAGACATAAATGGGACAATAATGAACCAAGTCCGGTGAAATGCATGTGACGGAGGAAGATAGAATAACATTAAAGATATGAAATGAAACAGATTATATTGTTAAAATATGATGATGAGATTAAAGAATGTTAATTATGTAATTGATGTCATCTCTTATTTTCGCAAATGCAGGAAATATTATTATTACATATCATCTTAATGTTGATAAGACCGAACAATTATGTTGTGGGAGTAACTGTACAGTAGTTACATTGAAGTAACTGTCCTGTTTTTTTATTTATTTCCAAAATATACTTTATACATAGAAATCTTTTGAAATCTGCACAATTGGTGATATCATTTGTCACAGACATTTGAGGGTACATACATGAGGATCAGTGGTCGGCACAACATCGTGGCTGAAGGGCCTATTCTGTGCTGTACTGTTCTCTGTTCTATGTTCTATTCATATGTATACATTACATGTCTTTACATACAGAAAACAGACTGAGTCATTTTTATTTACAAATCTGTGTATTAACTATCCAGCCTCTTGGCGTTTAGCTGAGGCATCTGCGGAGCCAAAATACTGGGGTGTGTGGGGGGGAACCCCGTTCTCCTTAGGCATGCAGACCTTACACAGTGGTCTTTCCCCACTGCAACTTGGCGGCAGCTGTCCCAAGCTACAGTGCATCCCTCAGCACGTAGTCTTGGACCTTGGAATGTACCAGTCTGCAACACTCAGTCGGGATCGACTCTTTCAACTGGAAGACCAACAGGTTTCGGGCAGATCAAAGAGTGTCTTTCACTGAGTTGATGATCCGCCAGGCCTAGTTGATGTTGGTCTCAGTGTGGCCCAGGCAACAGACCATAGAGCATGGAGTCTTGGGTCACGGAGCTGCTCGGGATGAACCTTGACAAACACCATTGCATTCCTCTCCAGATTTGCTTTGAATAGGCACATTCTCGATGGAGGTATGTGACAGTCTCGTCTCCTCCACAGCCACTTTGAGGGCAGTGTGTAGTGGGGCAGAGAGTCCGGGTGTGCATAAAGGATCTCACAGGCAGAGCCCTTCTCACCACCAGCAAAGCCATGTCTTGGTGCTTGTTTGAAAGTTCTAGTGAAGAGGCATTCTGCCAAATGACTTTGACAGTCTGCCCAGTGAACTGCTCAACAGTATGCACCCTCTCCTTTTCTCGAGGACACTGCCTGCTGACCACTTCCTGATGGACTTGTGGTCAAAGCATTTTCCTTCATAAATTTCTTCACAAAGGACAGGTGATATGGAACAGTCCAACTACTTGGAGGGTCCTGCAGCAACGAGTTCAAGCCCATCATTGGCAACACTGGGAACAGTTAGAATCTCGGTACGTATTGACACATGGTGTTAGTTTGCCGGAGATCCACGCACAGTTTGATGTAGCCACACACAAAGGTGGTCATCAGGGTGAGGGCGGCATTTGGTATGTTGTTTCCCCCGTTGACCATACCTTTATGCATGGTGTCTCTTCAGACCCGGTACATTTTTGATCTCCACATGAAGTGGAAGATGGCCCGGGTGACTACAACAGCGCAGGTTTTGTGAATAGGCCAGACCTGTGCCACATATAACAATGGAAAAGCGCAACAGGTCAGACAGCATCCAAGGATCAGGAGAATTAAACGTTTCGGGCATGAGCCCTTCTTCATCCTGATGAAGGGCTCATGCCCGAAACGTCGATTCTCCTGCTCCATGGATGCTGCCTGACCTGCTGCGCTTTTCCAGCAACACATTTTCAGCTCTGATCTCCAGCATCTGCAGTCCTCACTTTCTACATATATAACAATACTAAGTATACCTCACACCTGATGACAAGGTTTTTACCCGGGATAGAGAGCGACCGTTGTTCCCATCTGCCCAGTTTCTGCCTCACGTTACTGATACACTCCTCCCAATACTTGGCGCATTCACCATCCATCCAAACCAAATACCCAGCACTTTCAGGTGGTCAGTCTTGCCGGTGAAGGGGATGGAGGATTGGTCGGCCCGGTTCCCAAAGAGCATGGCCTCACTCTTGCCTCAGTTTACCTTGGCCCCTGAGGCCTGTTCAAACTGGTCACAGATGCACATGAATCTGTGCACGGACAGCAGATCCGATCAGAAAATGACGACATCATCCATGCACAGGAAAGACTTAAACTGTCAGCCCACACTGCCAGGAATAGTCACCCCGCTCAGGCTTGCATCCTTCCTGATGGACTCGGCAAATGGCTCTATGCAGCACACAAACAAGGCAGGAAAGAGAACGCACCCACCCTGACTCCAGATCTGACTGGAAAGCTGTCGGATTCCCATTCAAAGATTGAGACTGCACAATGCTGGTGTCGATCCAATTGCAGATTCCTTCCCCAAAGCCCATTTTGGAAAGAACATCTCTCATGTATGTGAGCAATATCTTGTCAAAGGCTTTGTCCTGCTCCAGGCTGAAGAGGCAGGTCTCCACACCCCTGTCCTGCATGTAGACATTTTTTTTCCCCTGAAGAGTGTGAGACTCTCAGCGATCTTCCTGCCTGGTACAGCACAGATTTGGTCACAGTGAATCACCGATCCCAGAGCACACTTCACCCGGTTGGCAATAACCTTTAACAAGATTTTGTAATCTCCATTTAGCAATGAGATTGCTCGCCAATTTCAAATTTCCTCCCTCTCCCCCTTATGCTTGTAGATGATAAGGGTGATGATGCCTTTCCTCATGGATTCACTCATGGTACCTGACAGCAGCATACTGGCATAAACCTCCAGCAGGTCCTGGCCAATCAAAATCCTTAAAGCAGAATAGAACTCGACCCGTAAGCCATCGTTTCTGGGTGTTTTATTCTTTCCAAGGGACTCAAGGGCCTTGGTCAGCTCGTCCAGAGATAACGGCAGGTCCAGCCTCTCCCGTGTTCTGTCGTCAAAGACCTCCATAAGAGAGGACAGGAACGACTGGGAGGCTGCGCTGTCAGTTGGCTTCGTGACATACTGACTGGCATAGAATGATTTGCTGATCCTCATGATGTCAGCCTGAGATGACATTACCGAGCCATCTTGTTCCTTCAGGCTGCTGAGCACGGCGCTCTCCTTGTGTAAGATGACATTACCGAGCCATCTTGTTCCTTCAGGCTGCTGAGCACGGCGCTCTCCTTGTGTACTTTCTGGAAGAAGAAATGCGAGCATGTCTCGTCCTGCTCCACTATGTGGATCCTGGACTAAAAGATTATCGTGGATGCCTCCAATGCACAGAGCGAGGCTTGTTGGCCCTTCACCTCCTGGAAATCCTCTGTGACATCAACCCCCATCGTCTGCAGCAGGAGCAAGTTCTGCATACTTTCCTGGAGTTGGGACAGTTTTCCTTACCTCTCTCTCGCCTCCTGAACAACTTTGAGGATGAAGAATCTCTTGATTGTTCCCTTTTGCCGTTTTCCCCCAGTCCACTGGAGACTCAAAGAGGAGCTTCTCGGTTCACCAACTTGCGTAGTTCCTCTTGAGCTCCTCAATGTTTCCTGGGGTCAATAACTTTGTTTTCAGCTTCCACGTACCCTTACCAGCCGGCTGTTCATCCTGTAGGTGACAGTCGGCCAGCTGGAGGCAGTGGTCAGTGAAGAACACCGTCTTGACGTCGGTGGATCTGTCCGAGAACGTTCGGGACACAAACAGGTAAACTACCCTTGAGTGGATAGACCTGTCTGCGCGTGACCAGGTGTAGCTGCGCGCAGCTTGGCATCTTTGACCGTTTCCATCAGGATTCTGGACGTGGCGTCCAGTTTACTGTCCCCACCCCCCATCCGCCAGATCGTCCATATGCATCAATGATGGAGTTGAAGTCTCTGGCCAGAATGACCTGCCTGGATGTAGCCAGCAACAGTGGGAGCTGCTACAAAACAGCCAACCGTTCCATCTTATCCGCTGGGGCGTACACATTTTTCAATCTCAGGGGAGTATTCCTGTATTTGATATAACTGACGAGGAGGCAACCGCCCAAAAACTCCTTTGCCTCAGATATGGTGAAGGTGTCTCTTCGCACCAGGATATCCAGGCCTGAGGAACAGTTATCATTGTCCCCCGACCAAATTGATGGCCTGTGGGCCTACAAGATCAACAACCTCCTGTTGCTGTGGAGGTGCAGTATCCCACAGTCCTGCAGAAACAGGACAGCAGCTTTAACACTGGTTAGGAAGGCCAAAGAAGAAACACATCACGTAAACGATTTAACGCTACACATGTTAATACTGGCAATTGTAACCCCCATTTTACAGTTTATAAGTTTACCAATGACCGTTTACTGATGGTCCTGTCTCTGGAGTGGCTGTCTGCATCCCGGTGGTGTAGGCGAACTGTTGGACCCTCACAGGACTGAGGAAGGTGTCCATCTCCTCGCTGGGGTCATTTCCCAACTCTGGTGTCATCAAGCTGACACCAGGGTCCACAGACTCCAGTTCAGTGTCTGACAGTGGGGCTGCCAGAAATTTGCGGTTCCAAGTTACCTGGAGCTGTGGGTCAGTGGGTACCTCCTGGTTCTGAACAGTTGGGGCGTTTGGGCTTTACCAGTCACGTCAAAGCGTCTGTCGTTTCCCAGTTGGGGTGTACTGCCCTCCTTTACTGCTGCGGCACTCTGCCTCTTCTTTTGGTGATGAACCTCCTTGCCCCCATCTTCACCATCTGAAGAGCTGCCCGTATCCTCCCCATGCAGCTTTCTTTTCCTTATTTCGTGTGAGGCTCTGGGGACCTGGCGAGTTTTCCTCTTCCTGATTTTCACAGGCTTCCACTTCCCTGCCTCCTTCATTTCCTCCTCCCTTATTGCCTCCGTCTGTCTAACTGGAGCTTGGGTCAGCTGCTGTGTCTCCCTGCTGGCTGCTGTCTGCTCTGCTCCAGCCTGTCCTTCCTCCTGGGTGCAGCTAGACTCCGTTCCCCTGCTGTTTGGTGGTACCTTGCTGGTCTTTGGTGGTCCACGGCTCACATTGCCACCTCCGGATAAAGGTGTGTAATTAGCAGCCCCCCTGTCTTGGGCAGGCCTTGTACATGTGACCCTCCTATCCACACAGGTTGCAGCTCTTTACCTCCTGACAGT
>NW_025211429.1:15965-20788 GCF_004010195.1 Chiloscyllium plagiosum
AGCTAACCTCCAGTCTTCCAGCACCTCACCTGTGACTATCGATGATACAAATATCTTAGGAAGTGATCCAGCAATCACTTCTCTAGCTTTCCACCGAGTTCTTGGATACACCTGATCAGGTCATGGGGAGTTATCCACCTTTATGTGTTTCAAAACATCCAGCACTTCGTCGTCTCGAATAGGGACATTTTGCAAGGTGTAACCATCTATTTCCCTATATTTAATATATTACATATTCTTTTCTACAGTAAATACTGATGCAAAATACTCGTTTAGTATCTCCTCCATTTTCTGCGGCTCAACACAAAGGCCGCCTTGTTTATTTTTGGGGGCCCAATTCTCTCCCCAGTTACCTTTTTGCCCTTAATGTGTTTGTAAAAACCCTTTAGATTGACCTTAATTCTATTTGCCAAAGCTATCTCATGTCTCCTTTTTGCCCTCCTGATTTTCTTCTTAAGTGTACTCCTACCTCCTTTATATTCTTCTCAGGATTCACTCGATCTATCCTGTCTTTACCTTACATTTTCTTCCTTCTTTTTGTTAACCAAACCCTCAATATCTTTAGTCATCCAGCATTCCCCATATCCAACAGCCTTTCCTTTCACCCGAACACCCTACTTTCTCTGGATTCTCGTTATCTCATTTTTGAAGACTTCCCATTTTCCAGTTGTCCCTTTACCTACAGACATCTGCCCCCAATCAGCTTTTGAAAGTTCTTGCATCATGCAGTCAAATTGCCCTTTCTCCAATTTCCAACTTTTAGAACTGATCTATCCTTTTCCAACACCATTTTATATCTAACAGAATTATGTTCACTGGTCCCAAAGTGCTCAGCCACTGACAGCTCAGTCACTAGCCTTGCCTCATTTCCTATGTGAAGGTAAAGTTTTGCGCCTTCTCTCATCAGTACATCCACATACTGAATCAAAACATTTTCTTGTACACACTTAAAATTTTCCTCTCCATCTAAACACTTAACATTATGGCAGTCCCAGTATATGTTTGAAAGTTAAAATCCCCTCCCATAACCCCCTGCTATTCTTACAGACAGCTGAGATCTCCTTAAATGTTTGATTCTCAGTTTGCCTCTGACCATTAGGGGATCTATAATACAATCCCAATAAGATTATCATCCCTTTATTATTTCTCAGTTCCACCCAAATAATTTATTCTGGATGCTTTTCAAGGAATATCCTCCCTCAACACAGCTGTAATGCTATCCTTATCAAAAATGACACATCCCCTCCTCTCTTGCCTCCCTTTCTATCTTTCCTGTCGCATTTGTATCCTGGAACATTAAGCTGCCAGTCCTGCCCATCCTGAGCCATGTTTCTGTAATTACTTTGTTATCCTAGTCCCATGTTCCTAACTATGCCCTGAATTCATCTGCTTTCCCTGTTAGGCCCCTTGCTTTGAAATAAATCCAATTTAATTTATTCGTCCTACCTTGTTTATTCGGCCTGCCCCGACTGTTTGACTTGCTTTTGTTCTGAACTGTACCAGTCCCAAATTGATCTGTTTCCTCACTATCTGCCTGGGCCTCACCCCCACACCTTACTATCTTAATTCCTCCGAGGAGCTCGAGCAAATCTCCCTGCCAGTATATTAGTCCCCTTCCAATTTAGGTGCAATCCGTCCTTCTTCTACCTCAAAAGAGATTCCAATAATCGAAAAACGTGAATCCTTCTCACATACACCAGCTCGTCAGCCATGCATTAATCTGCTCTATCCTCATATTCCTGCCCTCACTAGCTCGTAACACCTGGAGAAATCCAGATATCACTACTCTTGAGGACCTCCCTTTTAAATTCCTGCCTAACTCTATGCAATCTCCCGTCAGAATCTCAACCTTTTATCTTCCTATGTCATTGGTTCCTATGTGGGCAATGACCTCTTCCTGGCCCCTCGCCCCTTTGAGAACATTCTACACCCTCTTTGAGACATCCTTGAATCTGGCACCAGGGAAGCAACACACCGTTCTGATTTTTTACTGCTTGCCACTGAAACGTCTGTCTGTACCTCGGACTAGAGAATCCCCCAACACAATTGATCTCTTGGAACTCGATGTTACCACTCATTGAATTAGACCCAGTCTCTACACCAGAAACTTGGCTGTTCGTGCTACGTTTCCCTGACAATCCATCACCCCCTACATTTTCCAAATCAGCATATTTGTTTGAAATGGGTATAGCCACAGAAGACTCCTGCACTAGCTGCCTACCTCTCTTACATTTCCTGTATTTAAACCATCTATGTGACTGTATCTGAGACTTGCCCCCCTACCAATATAAAATATGATATGGAAGCCAGTACCAGCCCTTTGACCAATAAATTAAAATTATTTGCGGCTTGGAGGTGTTACAACACGGGGGAAACTCCACTCTTAATGTAAACCAGCAAAAAAGAAAAGATTCACCCTGTGTTCGATTCTGTTAAACTTCGCAGGCCAAAGAAGTATTTAAAGTTAAAAAAAAACATTTTTCTTTAAGTTCAACAGTGAAGATTAAAACCAATAACTATTTACAACTCTTTTCTCTTAAACCTATCTTTTGTCTCCCACTCTACAATACCAATTTAATAAAAAAATTATCCCGATGAAGATTAGATTACATTAGATTACTTACAGTGTAAACAGCACGTTGTAAACACAGTCAGATGTTTCCTCCGGGTGGGTTTCCTCCGGGTGCTCCGGTTTCCTCCCACAGTCCAAAGATGTGCAGGTCAGGTGAATTGGCCATGCTAAATTGCCTGAGTGTTAGGTAAGGGGTAAATGGAAGGGTATGGGTGGGTTACGCTTCGGCGGGTCGGTGTGGACTTGTTGGGCCGAAGGGCCTGTTTCCACACTGTAAGGTAATCTAAAGAAAATGTGCCAACTGTCCTTTGTAGTTTTTCCACTGTAGACTCCTTCCACAGACAGGTCCCTCCCGGAGAGCTCTTAAAGTCGTCGTCTACATGTGTAGGTCTTTTGGCAGCTATCCCTCAAACTGCTCCAAGTGTCCTGTTTTGTAACCCGAAAATAACGGATTGTTTAATTGGTTTTAATGTTTTCAAAATAATGAATTCAGATTTGATTGGACTTTAGTAACTTGGGGCATAATTTAAACTAATGGGCTGAATTTGAATTTATTTTTGTTTCAAGATAACGCAGCTGTTCCTCGCTGTATCAAACAAGTGTTACTCTGTTACCTTGTTCAGATCACTGTGTGCTGTGTCAGGTCGTTCTTGCTAGTTTTTCAACTCTATTAAAGGCGCAGTAACTCTGCAACAGGAAATATGCAAGTGGTTGTGTTCCTGATATTTTTGTTACAAATGATTTTCTTGTTCGTTGCGTTTTTTGGTTAGTACATGCTTCGAAAAGACATTCAAAACAGAATCCCGAAACTGCAGTAAATCATTCAGATTAGCCCCCTATCTTTACCCGTATCCCTGCATTGGTTATGGCTAATTCCTGGTTACCACAGACTATTGAATATGGCCTCTGCACCTGGCTTGTACATCCTTCGGATTGTGGAAGGAAAGCCGTGCACTTAATGGCAACCCACATGGATGGAGGAAGGAGGTGCAATCTCTAGCGTCTCCCAAGTCTGAAATTGAATGCAAGTCCTTGGTTTTGGGAGGCAGCGGTGCTACCCATTGAGCTACCCTGCCGCCTATTTGGTGCTGTGGAGTTGCTGCAGAGCACCTTTTATAGAGATGGCAGAACCATTACCATGATACATCAACATTGGTGCTGAAGAACTCTTAATATTCAGGCTGTCAACAAACACTTTACTTCGTGCATATCTTTAGAATTTTTGAATATTCTTGACTCTGCATTCATCCATCTAGTGGGAGCATTCCATTCCATTCCAGATCCATACCTCTTAGGTTGCAGGAAAACACTAGCCATCCAAAAGGTGAGTTACTTTTTTACTTTTTAATTTGTTCTTGTCGCTATCTGACTTTTGAGCACAGTTTGTGCTCAATGGTAGTCCTGCACTGTTGGTCAGTGTGGATTCAGTGATGCTAATTTAATTGAACATCAGAAGAAGGTGGATGCTGTCTCCAAATTTGAAGATCATCGTTGTTTGTCAATTGAGTTCCATTCACATATGTGGCAGTTGCCAGCCCAATCTTTAAAGCTATCTTGGTCTTCACAGCTATGGACACGGACACAAGGGCTATCTCGCTCTGTTCCATTGCCTGTGCCTGTATTTGCATGTCTCTCTTTTTTCTCTCTCATTCACTTCGCTACATATGCAGCTTGGTAGTTACAAAATCAAAATTTTGTGACTATATCCTTTTCGATTCTCATGTCTAAAGACATGAATTTAAGATGAGCCACGAATGTATTGAATGGTGGATCAGACTAGAACGGCCGGGTGTCCTATTCCTATTCCTCTACTGTATTTGCCTCAATTTGTGTATGGAGTTGTTCACGAATAGTGATGGCCGATAGCTGTTTAGCATTTTGTACCATTGGTAGTGAAGAAGCCGTTTCTTTCATCAAAGTGAGGAAAAGATTAGAGGTGATGTTGTGCCTGTGGACCTGCTGCGTTTATCTTTCTACAAGGTTAAATCCATGCTTTTGCAATGTGCTGTCGACGGAGTCTTGGTATCTTGCAGCAGTGCTTCGTGTAGATATCTCACACTGTTACCACACTTCATTAATAGTTAAGGATCTCAATGTGCCAGTTGTCAATAAAGTGTGCTGCTTTGTCAGAGGCTGTGGATTATTTCACAGTGTTCTTGGCTTGTACTTTGTAGCCATTGGGGACAGACTGGTGTAAATAGTTCTCCGCTGTGGAGTTTCTGTTTACGATTCGAGAACAGAGACGATTTAC
>NW_025211429.1:21343-23090 GCF_004010195.1 Chiloscyllium plagiosum
CTTCGACACTCAATGCCCTGACTCATGAAAACCAGTGTGCCAAAAGCCTTTTTCACCACCCGTCTACCTGTAACTCCAATTTCAGTGAATTCTACACATGAACGCCAAAGTCCCTCTATTGCAATACACTCTGTAAGCCCCTTATATTCACCATGAAACCCCTAGCTTGATTTGACTTTCCAAAGTCGAAGACCTCATACTTATCTGTATGAAACTCAATTTGTCATTTGTCGGACCACTTCCCCAGCTGATCAAGATCTCCTGCTACAATTTTGACAACTTTCCTCACTGTCTGTGATACCAACTCTTTTACTTTCTGGTCACTCTGTACTCCACTGGTCACAAGTCTCCATTCCAACAAGCAACCTTCCACTATTATTCTCTGCTTCCAGAGCAGCCTTCCGTGTGAAACCTTATCAAAGACCTTACTGACGTTCATGAAAACGATACTTACCACCCTGCCCTCATCAATATTCCTGGTCACTTTGAGGATCTAAAATTTGAATTTAGGCAACAAGTACATGTAGATTTTCATTTACTAGAAAATGGTTTCTCAATTTAAAAATAATACTATAAAATGGTCTGTGAACCTGTCCTGCTGATTTGCTGAATTAAGCTGAAATTCAAAGATGAGAGGACAATAGAGGACAATACTGACACATAAATTAACCATTTGAACGAACTCTGAACTGATACATGGCATGACAATTTACGTAAATAAAATATCTTTTCCAAAGAATACCATTGAATGAGCCTGTCTTCAACCATATCACCATATTACAGTTGATTAGATTTTTCTTGTAATTAAGAACCTTTCTCAGGAAATATCATTGGATTAACTTGCTGTAGATCACATCGTCTCATGAAATGTGATTGGTTTTACTTGTAATTAAGGCTGCATTATTTCTTAAAAATATATCAATAATATATAATTTTCAAAAGTAATTGTGCAACTTAGCCACAGAACACAGAAGTTTCAACCTCTGTGTAGTTGGATAGAATTGCATCAAGGTACCTTAATTCAATAAACTAATGGCACTTGCTTTTGTACAGACTGCATTTGTCGAGTCCTTTGATCGATCTCGAACCAAGAGGCCCCTATTGAGGGGGCATAGATCTTGAACATCAGCAAAGAACTCAAACAAATTTGTGAGGCTTGATCTCCCCCGCCCAAAATCATTCTGACTACTCCTCATCAAACCCAATCTTTCGACAAGCATGACTATCATCCCTCAGAATGTTACTAAGTAACTAACCTACCACCGATTTCCAGCTTTCTGCTCTATAGTATTCAAGTGTTCCTTTGCAACCTTTTCTTGAATATAGGCACAACCGTTGCTGCCCTTTCGTCTTCTGTGAATTAAGCTGCGACTAATGATGAATCAAATATTTCAGTCAGGGCCCCCAGATATGATTCTCGAGCATCTTGAACGGTTCTTGGATATATCTGGTCAGGACCAGGAGATTTACCAACCTTCATACATTCTAATACATTTGAAAATCCTTCACTGTGGTATGGACTGTTCCCAAGGAATCAACATTCAATTCCCAAAGTTCCCAAATCTTCATTACTTTCTCCATGACAAACACAGCTGAGAAATATTCGTTGAGGACCTTGCCCAAATCCTGCAGTTCCACACAGGCATGTCCACTTTAGTCATCTGGGTCTTATTCTCTGTAGTTATTATTTTTCCTTTAATGTGCTCAAAGAAAGTCTTTCCATTCACCTTAACCTCCTCAGGCAATG
>NW_025211430.1:0-6813 GCF_004010195.1 Chiloscyllium plagiosum
CTGAGGGAGACATGGAGACCCTGGCGATATACAAACAGGTGCTGTACGTTATAATTGATTAGATTAAATTAGGTTACTTACAGTGTGGAAACAGGCCCTTCAGCCCAACAAGTCCACACCAACCCTCCGAAAAGCAACCCACCTAGACCCATTCCCCTACATTTACCCCTTCACTTAACACTACGGGCAATTTAGCATGGCCAATTCACCTGACCTGCATATCTTTGGACTGTAGGAGCAAACCGGAGCACCCGGAGGAAACCCACGCAGACACGGGGAGAACGTGCAAACTCCACACAGACAGTTGCCCGAGGCGGGAATTGAACCCGGGTCTCTGGCGCTGTGAGGCAGCAGTGCCGATCACTGTGCCACCGTGCTGCCCTTGAGGTTGAGGTTGCTCACCTAGCACAAGGAATACATCAGTAGGGCACAGCATCTGGGAGGAGGTTCAACATAAAGGTATCACTGCATGGACAAAGTCAGGAAGTCACCACCCAGGTGCGAAGGTAGCAGAAGAAGTGAACAGGCATATTCTGGATTTTTGTGACAAAACCAGGGGAAAGGGTCAAAGGGACCACCTGGTACCACACCATGGAGGCCACCAAATGGTTTATGACCAGCACTAGGAGTAGTCCTGTCCTAGGCAAGCAGAGACTTTGGCTGCATCTCCTGCCAATTCGCTTGTCCGGATTCCTTATCCCGGCTTAGGTAGACTTCCCAGATAGAGGAGATGAATTGTGCTCTCCCCATAGCTCCTTTAGTAAGAAATCCAACCACCACAAGCCCATTAGGACTTTGGCCATGTCAATCCTGACAGAAGACGCAGGTGAATACACTGCCTGACACTCACACATCTTCCAAGTCAGCTTGCTCAATGAATATGAAAAGTGCATGAAAGTGTCAGCATAAGCCAAAAGACACCCCTGTGCCCAGTTTGCACAGAGCCAATCCCAACAACATCCTCCACAAGAGGCACAGGAAAGGCTCCATACATCTCGCCAGACAAGGAGCATCCATGACTCACTCCTGTCCTAAGTGAAGAGGTGCTGAGAGGAACTCGTTAACTTTAATCAGACACTCTGCGGCAGTATCTCGCTTCAGATCTGGGTGACAAAATGAGTCCCAAATCTGAATGCTCACAGGACCAGCTGGACTGGCCTTTGCCTGATACCAAGGGAACTCATACTGAATGATTCCATGAGGAAATTAATTAGTGATTCCCCATGGGCCTTGCAGGGGTTATCAGAGACAGGAAGGCAAGCAATGTTGTACAGATGGAAATAAGAGTCTTAGCGATAACACAAATCAGGAGGTCAGGAGCACAACTCAGGTCAAATATGACTCCACGTTACAAACAGACTGGATAATGTCAGAGCCGGTTGTTGGGGAACAGATTTTAGACCTGCATTCCAAAAACAAAAGCTTCTGTCTTCCCAATGGTCTGCTGGATGTCAGAGTGTTGGATGTCAGAGAAGCAGTGGAGGAGTTAAGCAAGGGCCTGCCCTCAGGTAAAGGGGGATCAAGATCAGAAGTCAGAAAGGGCCAATGTTATACTACAAAAGATCATTTTATTCAAGTCCACAATTTTTTGAGAGAGCTTTATTTCAATTAGCTAAACTCCATAAACCTTTCATCTCACTAATTACACTAGTTCCCATATTTATACAACCAATTCAAATCCAGTTAAATTCTAATTAATATATCACCAACTGTTCCTTCATTCCATTAGGTCTTGAGAATCTGTTCAGGCCATTTCTGATTATATCAGCCAAGGATTTGATCTTTGGGGATGTCAGAGGTCACAGTGTGGGAACAGGGGGAGAATCCATTCTAAGTGATTTTCAAGCTGCAGTTAGTTCAGTAGGAATGGAAACAGGTGAGAGCAATCTCACCCAGTTGGACAACAGTGGCAGGGGAAGCCTGATTAAAGGAATTCAATTATGGAGTTCTGAGAAATTTTGAGAGGTGAAACATGTTCAAAGACATTGAACATTGAACCTAGAACAGTACAGCACAGTACAGGCCCTTCGGCCCTTGATGTTGTGCCAGCCTTTGATCCTCCTCTAAGATCAGACTAACCTACATATTCATTGTATATAACCTACATGTTCATTGGATTAATTTCCATGTTCCTGTTCAAGAGTTGCTTAAATGTCCTTAATGTACTGACTCTATTACCAATGCTGGCAGTGTATTCCACACACTCACCACTCTCTGTGTAAAGAATCTACCTCTGACATCTCCCCCAAACCTTCCTCCAATTACCATGAAATAATGCCCCCTTATGATAGACATTTCCGCCATAGGAAAATGTCTCTGGCTATGCACTCTATCTATGCCTCTCAACATCTTGAACACCTCTATCAAGTCACCCTTCGACCCATATCTTCACCCCAATGAGAAAAGTCCTAGCTCCCTCAACCTTTCTTCATAAGACATGCCCTCAGTCCAGGCACCATCCTGGTAAATCTCCTCTGCACCATCTATAAAGCTTCCACAGCATTCCTATAATGAGATGACCAGAACTGAACATAATATTCCAAGTGCGATCTACCTAGGACTCTATAGAGCTGCAGCATAACCTTGCAGTTCTTAAACTCAATTCCCCCTGCTAATGAAAGCCAGCACACAAGTAGGGAAGATGTGTTGCGTAGGCTAGAGGTTATTAAGGTGGACAAATCCTCAGGACCGAATGGGATCTATCCCAGGTTGCTGAGAGAGGCGAAAGAGGAAATAGCTGGGATCCTGACAGATATCTTTGTGGCATCCTTAAATACAGGTGAGGTGCCAGAGGACTGGAGGGTTGCTCATGTTGTTCCCCTGTACAAGAAGGGTAGTAGGGATATTCCGTGTAACTACAGACCAGTGAGCCTGATGTCAGTGGTGGGAAAGTTGCTGGAGGAGGTACTGAGGGATAGGATCTATTTATATTTAGAAAAGAATGGCCTTATCAGTGATAGACAACATGGTTTTGTGCGGGGGAGATTGTGCATTACCAACTTAATAGAGTTCTTCGAAGAAGTGACCAAGTTGATAGATGAAGGAAGGGCTGTTGATACATGGACTTTAGTAAAGCATTTGATAAGGTTCCCCATGGTAGACTAATGGAGAAAGTGAAGTCACATGGTGTGAAGGGTGTTCTGCTAGGTGGATAAAGAACTGGTTGAGCAACAGGAGACAGAGTAGTAGTTGAAGGGAGTTTCTCGAAATGTAGAAAGGTGATCAGTGGTGTTCCACAGGGGTCAGTATTGGGGCCACTGTTGTTTGTGATATACATAAATGATCTGGAAGAGGGCACTGTTGGAATGATCAGCAATTTTACAGATAACACGAAGATTGGTGGAGTAGCAGAAAGCATAAGGGACTGTCAGAGAATACAGGAGGATAGACTGCAGAGTTGGGCGGAAAAGTGGCAGATGGTTTTCAATCCAGAAAAATATGAGGTGATGTGTTCAGGCAAGACTAACTCTCGAGTGAATTATACAATGAACGGAAGAGCCTTGGGAAAAGTAGATGGGCAGAGAGATCTGGGAGTGCAGGTCCATTGTACCCTGAAGGTTGCTGCACAGGTGGATAGAGTGGTTAAGAAGGCATATCGTATGCTTGCCTTCATTGGACGGGGTATTGGGTATAAGTGCTGGCAGGTCATGTTAAAATTGTACAAGACATTGGTTTGGCCATATTTAGAATACTGTGTACAGTTCTGGGCGCCACATTACCAAAAGGATGTGGACGCTTTGGAGAAGGTACAGAGAAGGTTTATGAGGATGTTGCCTGGTATGGAAGGTGCTAGCTACGAAGAAAGGTTGAGTAGGTTAGGTCTATTTTCAATAGAAAAAAGGTGATTGAGGGGGGATCTGATTGAGATTTACAAAATCATGAAGGGTAGAGACAGGGTGGATAGAGACAAGCTTTTTCCCAGGGTGAAGGATTCAATAACGAGAGGTCACGCTTTCAAGGTGAGAGATGGAAGGTTTAAGGGGGATACATGCGGCAAGTACTTCACACAGAGGGTGGTGGGCATTTGGAACGCGTTGCCAGCAGAGGTGGTAGAGGCAGGCACGGTAGATTCATTTAAGATGCGTCTGGACAGATGCATGAGTAGGTGGGGAGCAGAGGGATACAGATGCTTAGGAATTGACCAACAGGTTTAGACAGTACATTTGGAGCGGCTCAGGCTTGGAGGGCCGAAGGGCCTGTTCCTGGGCTGTAAATTTTCTTTTTTTATTTTGTTTTTGTTTTTACACCATACTCTTCTTAACAACCTGTGACAACTTTGAGGGATCTATGGACATGCATCCCAAGATTCCTCTGTTCCTCCACAGTGCCAGGAATCCTGCCTTTAACCCTGTATTCTACATTCAAATTCAACCTTCCAAAATGAATCACTTCACACATTTCCAGGTTGAACTCCATCTGCCACTTCTCAGCCCAGTTCTGCATCCTGTTAATGTCTCGTTGCAACCTACAACAGCCCTCCACACTATCCACAATTCCACCAATCTTTGTGTCATTGGCAAACTTACTAACCTACCCTTTCACTTCCTCATCCAAGTCATTTATAAAAATCATAAAGAGCAGAGGTCCGAGTACTGATCCCTGCAGAACACCACTGGTCACCAAGCTCCAGGCTGAATACTTTCCATCTCTCACTGCTCTCTGTCTTCTATTGGCCAGCCAATTCTATACCCAGGCAGACTGGCTGCCCTGTATCCCATGTCTCCTTACTTTATGAATGAGCCTCCCATGGGGAACCTTATCAAATGCCTTGCTAAAACCCATGTACACCACATCCACTGCTCTACCTTCAACATGTTTTGTCACACTCTCAAAGAATTCAGTAAGGTTTGTGAGGTATGATCTGTCCTCACAAAGCCATGCTGACTATCTCTAATCAAACTATGATTTTCCAAGTAATCATAAATCCTGTCTCTCAGAATCCTCTCCAATAACTTGCTCACCACAGATATAAGACTGACTGGTCTGTAACTCCCAGGATTACCCCTATTCCCTTTCTTGAACAAGAACATTGAAGAGGACAAATAGATGAAATGGGGATGGTTGTTCCCAGGGACAGAGGAGTCAAGGTTTCTTTTGAGGGGAATAGTGATGAAAGCAGAAATAAAGGAGAACAGGACAACAGCAGCTAGGTGCCTTTGAATGAAAAACTGATTGCAGCAATCTGTCACAGTTGCAACCTATACTTGGGACCTCAGAACAGTCAAGGTACTTCCAAAAATCCCCAAACTAGCAGATCAGACTCTTGATCCATAGCTGTAGGTAGCTGTAGGTCAAGTGAATATCCTCAACATGGCAGAGGAGGAAGAAACTGGCTGCTCGCTATTGTTAAATTCCAGAAGAGATGCCACAAACATGATCCAAGTATATGTGATCATTTTCTTACTTTCTACATGAGTAATTCAGAACAAACCAAAGGTGTGAATATCATTTTCAAAAACTAGTTGGCAATTATAAATGGAGCTGACATGAAACTCTATTTTGTAAAATATTGTGCAACTTCATCTGGTTCTAGTGCATTAAATTAACATTTATGTAATTGTTTGCGGTATTACAGAGGAACAAAATAGAGTCTTTTCAGAGTCTTAGTCACAGGCCGTTCTCAGAAGAGTCTTGAGCAAGTCTCAGGGGAGTCTTGGGGCAGTTTGTGTTGTGAAGATAGATATGTGACCGTTGTTGGTTGGTGGTGTTAGGGGAGGAAGTTATCTGCAGTCTTACTGCAATCCCTGTGAGGATTTACACTGAAATGTGTTGTTGTGCCGCTGACTCATATATTGAGGTTACTGATGATTGTAATTACTGTTGAGGGCCAAGGGTAGGAATTTCATTCACCATTGCACAATCCAGCTGAGTTACAAAATGCCTTTTCTTTCCTTTACTGTTGACAGCAGCATCTGTGATTGTTCAGGAAATGCTTTTACAGATCTCACAGCCACCAATGGCCATGACCTTAGTTGTTTTTGTTCTCGAGAACTTTCTATCAGTAGAGATGTTTATTGCAAAATAATGGTGGTGTCAGAAAGGAACCGGCATTAACTCCAAACAGGCAGCCCTAGCCCATTCCTGCAGCAAATCATGCCATTAATTTATGGTAGAATAGGAATTAAAAGGAAAAGCAATAATGGGATGAAAGACCTGTGGATTTTTTTTCGGAAAGCCTAATGAAGGAGCAATGGTCTGAAAGCTTGTACTTCCAAAAAATGTGTTGGACGATAACCCAGCGTTGTGTGATTTTTAACCTTTTTTCGGAAAGGTAGCAGATTCCGGGGAATGTAGGGAGTGGGGAAGGTAAAGATTGGGAAATCTGAGGAGTGGGCTGTTGAGGATTAAGGGAATGTAAGAAATGAGGAGGGTGAGGATGTGAGGATTGTAAAGGTAGCAGATTCCGGGGAATGTAGGGAGTGGGGAAGGTAAAGATTGGGAAATCTGAGGAGTGGGCTGTTGAGGATTAAGGGAATGTAAGAAATGAGGAGGGTGAGGATGTGAGGATTGTGAGGGATGTGAGGTTTGTGAGGACTGTGAGGATTGTGAGGATGTGAGGATTGTGAGGATTGTGAGGATTGTGAGGATTGTGAGGATTGTGAGGATTGTGAGGATTGTGAGGATTGTGAGGATTGTGAGGATTGTGAGGATTGTGAGGATTGTGAGGATTGTGAGGATTGTGAGGATTGTGAGGATTGTGAGGATTGTGAGGATTGTGAGGATTGTGAGGATTGTGAGGATTGTGAGGATTGTGAGGATTGTGAGGATTGTGAGGATTGTGAGGATTGTGAGGATTGTGAGGATTGTGAGGAT
>NW_025211430.1:22340-23091 GCF_004010195.1 Chiloscyllium plagiosum
AGGGATTAAATCAAAATAGAATTGGAGGGAGAAATGATGCACTCCACTCCCTGCGGTGCCCACCTCTCCCTGAACAACTCCAGGGTGTTGGTGGACACCGCGTGCTCCTTCTCCAAGGACACCCGGGCTCTAACATAACCGCGGAAGAGGGGCAGGCAATCCCCTGTTTATCTCTGTCAGCCAGGACTCCCTGACTGGCCCAGGTTAACAGCCCCAGTAGAGGGTTTCATAGGTTAATAAGATCCATCTGGTTCCTATCACTGCAGAACATTTCTGATACAATTGCAAAATGTGTGGGTGATGGGGTTGGGTGAGGGGCGATGAATGCATTAAGACAGAATGATGATCTTCCTTGCCCCCGTGACTGGACAGACATATTCCAGCTGGACACCAGCTGGAAGACATATTTTGGGAATGGGTCTCACTGGGCGATTTGGGACATGGCACAGATATACTGATCCTTAAAGGCATGATGGATCGGCTTACACTCGATCTCTTTCAGTGTTGCAAAGAGCCATATCAAAATAACTACTGAAAAAAAGCAAACAATGCTGGAAATCACAGCAGGTCAGGCAGCATCCATGGAGAGAGAGAGCAGCAGAGCCATCCAGACTGGAAACGTTAGCTTGCTTTCTGTCTGACCCGCTGAGCTCTCCAACAATTGTAGTTTTCAGTACAGATTCCAGCATCTGCAGTAATGTGCTGCATCAAGAAGATCAACGTTGTTGTGGTAGCGGGGCATGATCGGAGC
>NW_025211431.1:0-4396 GCF_004010195.1 Chiloscyllium plagiosum
TCTGACAGAGAGGGCGAAATTGTCCAAATATTCTCAGAACAGATCGAATCTCTGCAGTCCTGCTGCATCATAAATGGTGATGGATGATTAAAAAAATTCACTGGTGTAATGGCTCAATTCAAATTTGAGCCATCCAAATTATTTGAACAGCCCTGCATATCATTGCAAAAGACAAGATTTAGCATTTGCACCATCGTCAGCCAGAAGTACTACGTTTATGATCCATCTTACGCTGGTCATGATGCCCACCGAATCACAGATGTCAGTCGACAACTAATTCGTCCATGCTGAACAGATATCCCTACCTAATCGAGTCCCACCTGCCAGCCCCCAGCCAATATCCTTCCAAACCGTTCCTATTCATATACCCATTCAAATGCCTCTTAAAGTTTGCAATTGGACCAGCCTCCACCACTTCCTCTGGCAGCTCATTCCATACATATAGCACCCTGTACGTGAAAAAGTTGCCCCTTAGGTCTCTTTTATATCTTTCCTTTTTACCATAAACCTAGGCCCTCTAGTTCCGGACTCCCCGACCCCAGGGAAAAATACTTTGCCAACTTACCCTATCCATGCCTCTCATAATTTTGTAAACCTCTATCAAGACACTCCTCAGACTCCAACACTCCAGTGAAAACAGCCCCAGCCTGTTCAACTGCTCCCTGTAGCTTAAATCCTCCAACACTGGCAACATCTATGCAAATCTTTTCTGAACTCTTTCAAGTTTCACAATATCTTTCCGTTAGAAAGGAGACTAGAATTGCATGAAGTGTGCCAACAGTGGCCTAACCAATGTCGTGTACAGCCACAACATGACCTCCCAACTCCTGTACTCTATACACTGACCAATAAAGAAAAGCATACCAAACGCCTTCTGATATGTCCTATCTACCTTCGACTCCACTTTCAAGGAGCTATGAACCTGCACTCCAAGTTTTCTTTGTTCAGTAACATTCCCGAGCACCTTATCATTAAGTGTATAAGTCCTGCTAAGATTTGCTTTCCTAAAATGCAGTACCTCGCATTTATCTGAATTAAACTTCATCTGCCACTTCTCAGCCTATTGGCCCATCTGGTCCAGATCCTGTTGTAATCTAAGGTCCCTCTTCGCTTTCCACTACACCTCCAATTTTCATGTCATCTGCAACGTTACAAACTGTACCTCTTTTGCTCCCATCCAAATCATTTACGTAAATGACCAAAAGTAGAGGACCTAGCAGCGATCTTTGTTGCACTCCACCGGTCACAGGCCTCCAGACTGAAAAAACAACCCTCCACCACCACTCTCTGTCTTTTACCTTTAAGCCAGTTCTGTATCTAAATGCCTAGTTCTCCCCATATTCCATAAGATCTAACCTTGCTAATGAGTCTCCCGTGGGGAACCTTGTCGAACAGATTACTGAAGTCCATATAGATCACATCCACTGCTCGGCCCTCATCAATTCTCTTTGTTACTTCTTCAAAAAACTCAATCAAGTTTGTGAGACATGATTTCCCACGCACAAAGCCACGTTGACTATCCCGAATGAATCCTTGCCTTTCCAAATACATGCACGTCCTGTTCCTCAGGATTCCCTCCAACAACCTTCCCACCACCGAGGTCAGGCTCATCGATATATAGTTCCCTGATTTGTCTTTACCGCAATTCTTAACATTTATGTTATGATGGACTCTTTCGACTCTGTAGAATTTCTCTCGTTTGTCAAAGAAAGTTGGTAAAGGACACCCGTGCTCTTACCACTGGCACCAGATGGACGTGATAATGACTGGAGGCTCCCACCTAAGGAACGTCATTATGATGCACTCTTTTCGGAGTGCCAACTGCGACACAGATCAATCTCTAGTTTGTCGCAAGGTCAGAAGTTGGCCAACCAAAATGCACTACGCCAAGAATCCAAGAAAAAAAGAAGTGCATCGATACCAGTAAGATTCAACACCCAGAAAATACGAAGGTGTACATCACGTCAATGGAAGATCCATTCCTTGCAGACCCACCCGAAGGAGATTCTCAGCAGAGATGGGAGTGTCTCAGGGACATTATCCACAACACGTGTTAGAGTTGGCCTTTGAGATTTCATACCTTGGCTTCACCATCACAGTCAGTCTCTCCCTAGACTGAACAGACGGATCGTAACTGCAGCCTCAACATTTGGCAAACAAACAAAGAGAGCCTGGGAGAACAGAAAGGTGATGACGCAGATCAAGATTGCATTCAACTGGTCCTGCGTCATCAGCACACTGTTTTATGGCAGCGATAACTGGAGCCTGTACTCCAGACAAGAGTGGCGTCTCATAGCCTTCCACCGTTGCAGCCTGAGACGCATCCTCGATTTACTGAGTCACCAACACTGAGTTCCTGGCCCGCGCCCAGATACAGCAATTTTACCCTGCTCCAACAACACCGTCTCCGATGGCAGGGCCACTTAATCTGCATGTCAGAGAGGAGGATGCTGAAAGACCTGCTGTAAGGGGAACTGGCCTCCAGCAAAAGAGTACAAGGGCGGCCATATCTTCATTTTAAAGATGTCAGCAAGAGAGACATGAAGTCATTGAACATAAACTTAGAGAGGTAGGATGACATTAAAAGCGATCTCTCTCGCTGGAGTCTGGAATTATGCAGCAATCTAAAAAGAAGAAAAGTGAAGCTGAGGACTGTTGCATAAGAAAACTGAACCGGCCAAAATGGAACATCACCATGACAACACCGTAGAACAGGACTTTGAAATCCAGACGCTGCACGTGAGACTGCCATTCCCGCGTGGGCTCCCATAGTCACAACAATGCTCAACAATGATTGGAGCAAGAATCCCAAGGCACAGATCCATGGTCTTGCGAGAATAACCGATGTCACCAAGTGACAGCGCAAAATATTAATTTAACACCACACACACGTTCCTTTTCTGCAGGACTAAATTCACTATTTGCTTTCTTATCAGTGTGAGTACTCTACTAACAGCCGTTTGCCGTTGAACGGTGGTAGACGTTTTTGAGACATCCCTTTCCATTCGTTTTCAAACCTTTTCCCATAAATGCTCTTTGCTGCATTTATCTGATTTTTCGCTTCCCGTCGGAATATTAGACATTGTCTTCAGGGCTCAATTTTGGAGTCGAAGACGTCATCAATCACTGTCACTGCGGTTTCGACTTGGGGACACTGCGGTACATTATTCAGCATGGTGCGGTTCGAGGGTTAGGGTTCGGGGATGGGTAATACTGTCACATAATATTTTTACAGAAAGAATAGTATGGGAATTTGTGGAAGCTCGTGAGGTCGACAGGACAGACAAGACAAAAAAGCAACGAATATTCAGGGCTATCACTTGATTACCAGTCTCCGGCCGCGTTTGCCTCTGGTAAATGTGAGCTACATTGGCGAATATTTTTCTGTGAATCATGAATATAATCTGGAATCGGAAGTGGCTGCAATTCAAAATCTGAGAGAATGCATTTAGTTTTTTTGTAGGAATTCCCAGAATCTACGTGTGAGCCAGGCAAATATATACCAAATACAGTCCAACGCCTAGCAACATCCTGTATACCCTTTTGCGTGTGTCTAAAGCCTCACAACCTACCTTTAATGCTGTATCCAGAACTGGACGCAACTGTTCAATCGTGGCCTAAATTAAGATTTTTAAGAGCTGTAAGTCGAATTCCTAAGTTTTATGCTGAGTGTGTTGTTTGGTGAATGCAGTCATGACATATACCTTTTTAAACACCGTATTCACTTCTGTTGACACTTTCAGAGAGCAACTGACATGCACCTCAATATCCTCTGCATATTACTGCACCTCAGGGTTCTGCCATTTCCAGTACATATTTTATTTTTGCATTAGGTCTCCCAAAATACATCACCGCATACATGGAATCACAGAAATGTAGTGTGGAAGAAGACCATTCAACCATCGAAGTCCACAAGGACAATCCAATAAGCATTTTAATCAAACCTTTGTCATTAAGGTATCCTTGTATTCTTATCTTTCTCATGGCTAATCCACCATGCGTTTACATATTTGGACTGAGAGACAGCCTGAACAACCAAAGACTCCCCACTCAGACTTGTGGACTATTATGCAAACTCCAAACAGACAGTCGCTCGAGGGGTTAATCGAATCCTGGTCTCTGGCACTGAGGCCAAAATGATTACCATTTCGCTTGTTCAAACTTTAACTACAATTTTCCCCCCATCTTACAAACTGATCGGAATCCCATTACATCCTTTGACAAGTCTCCTCACGATTGACTGCTGTTCATAGAATCATGGAATCATGGAATCATGTGAAAGCAAACAATTCAGCCATCCAGTTCACACCGACATTTCTAAGAGTATTTTATTCAGTACCACATACTTATCCTATTGCTGTACCATTGCATTTCGCATGGTTAAAGAACGTAACCT
>NW_025211431.1:4735-20119 GCF_004010195.1 Chiloscyllium plagiosum
GCAATCAGTTTGAGTGGATAACTTTCTCTGCTGTATAGACGCAGGGCTTTAGATCTCTGATAGAATTTCACAGAGATGCCACCTGAAGACGAACCGATCCATGAGAGTTAACTCGTTAATTTCACTGCCACTAAACTTTCCCCAACGCCCTGTACGTTTATCCGGTTGTCTTCAAATTTCTATTTGAAAGTATTTCCATTACCTTGGGAGCTGACGTATTGAATTCCAGATTTTTGTACGTCATGTTGCACATCACTGCGCAGAAGAAAAATGTTTCTTCATCTTTTCTCTGATACTTTAGACAATTGTCTTAACCTTACAGCAACTAAAATGCTTCCTCCCTATTCATACTATCCAAACCCATCCTGACGTTGAACAGCCTCAGGCGACTGACTGTGTGGAGTTTGCACGTTCTCCCCGTGTCTGCGTGGGTTTCCTCCGGGTGCTCCGGTTTCCTCCCACAGTCCAAAGATGTGCAGGGTCAGGTGAATTGGCCATACTAAATTGCCCATAGTGTTAGGTAAGGGGTAAATGTAGGGGTATGGGTGGGTTTCGCTTCGGCGGGTCGGTGTGGACTTGTTGGGCCGAAGGGCCTGTTTCCACACTGTAATCTAATCTAATCTTGATTAAAAATTCTGCTTCTCCTTCTCTGTTTTGAAGAGAACAAGCCAAACGTCACCATTCTCTCCAAGTTCCTCCCATCATTGGAGGAAATATTGTGCGCAACCACTGCAAGCTATGATCATTCTTGCTGTACGAGAATTCTGAGAATTGACTGACTTATCCACCAAAAGTCCAGCTCGTCCTTTTTAAGATTTGACATAACGTCTTTGGTTTTGTGTTGTATATCTTCTGTTATGATTTCAGGGATGCTGGTGGGGAATCATGAGCTACTGGCTAAGCATGTCCCAAACTCTTCAATGGTTCATGTGAACACCCTAACCCCAAAATCTCTCTCTCATTCTCAGTCGCACTTCCATGTCCAGCAATACATGAATTGGGAGTTGAAAGAGACTTTAAGTGTTACTGCGTAATAAACCTGCAATAAATGCTGTTGGTTGCGAATCATATCAGATCTAATGGACCGGTTGGAAAGACAGTTAGCGGCAATGAAGAATTTGCAACAGCAACAGTATGTGATGGATGACAGTTCTAGGAAGGGAGGGAAAGTCTAAGATACAGTCTCATAGATGGGTTAGCTTGAAGAATGTTAAGCGAGGTAGGCAACTGGTGCAGCAGTTTTCTGTGGCTATCTCCATTTCAAACAAGTATGCTGATTTGGGAAGCGTAGGGGGTGATCGATTCACAGGGAACAGAGCACAAATACCCAAGTTTTGGGCATTGAGACTGTATCTAATGCAACGAGGGGCATGTCGGCTTCCAAGAGATCAATTGTGTTATCGATTCTCTAGTTGGAGGTACAGACAGACGTTTCTGTGGCCAGCAGCAAAAAAAAAAGATCAGAATGGTGTTTTGCTTCCCTGGGGCCAGGGTCAAGGATGTCTCAGAGTGGATGCAGAACGTTCTCAAGGGGGAGGGGGGCCAGCATGAAGTCATTTTTTCACATTGGAATCAACAACATAGGAAGGGATAAGGTTGAGGTGCTGAAGGGAGATTACAGAGAGTTAGGCAGGAATTTTAGAAGGAGGACCTTGAGAGTAGAAATATCTGGATTACTCCCAGTCTTACGAGCGAGTGAGGGCAGGAATAGAAGGATAAGGCAGGTGAATTGCTGACTGAGGAGCTGGTGTATGGGAGAAGGATACACGGTTTTGGATCATTGGAATCGGTTTTATTGTGGAAGTGACCTGTTCAAGGAGGACGAATTGGACTTAAATTGGCAGGGGAATAATATGCTGACAGGGAGATTTGCTCGAGCTGCTCAGGAGGATTGATATTAGTATGGTGGGAGGGTGGGAGCCAGTGAGATAGTGAGGAAAGAGATCAATCTGAGACTGGTAGAGTTGAGAACAGAAGCGAGTCAAACAGTCAGGGCAGGCAGGGACAAGATAGGACTAATACATTGAACTGCATTTATTTCAATGCAAGTGGCCGAACAGGGAAGGCAGATGTACTCAGGGCATTGATAGCAACACAGGACTGGAATATCACAGCAGTTACAGAAACATTGCTCAGGGCTAGGAAGGACTGGCAGCTTAATGTTACTGGATACAAATGCTGCAGGAAGACTAGTAAGAGGCAAGAGAGGAGAGGAAATGGCGTCTTTGATAAGGGAAAGCATTCCACATGCATTGAGGCAGGATATTCGTGGAAAATACATCCAGTGAAGTTAATAGGGTGGAACTGAGAAATAAGAAAGGGATGATCACCTTATTGAGACTGTATTACATACACTCTAATAGTCGGAGGGTAATGAGAAACAAACTTGTATGTAGATCTCATCTGACTGTAAGAATAATAGGATGGTTATGGTGGGGGATTTTAACTTTCCAAACATAGACTGGTACTGAATAGTGTTAAGGGTTTAGATGGAGAGGTTTAGAAGAAAGTTTTATGTATCAGAATGTGGATGTACCTACCAGAGAAGGCGCAATAATTGAACTACGTTTGGGAAGGAAGGCAGGGCAGGTGTCAGTGGGAGGGTACATTGGGGCCAGCGACCATAATTTAATCAAATTTAAAATAGTGAAGGCAAATGATAGACCAGACCTAAAAGTGGAAGTTCTAAATTGGAGAAAGGCCAATTTTGACGGTATAAGGGAAGAATTTTCAAAAGTTGCTTGGGGCGGATGCTCACAGGTAAATGGACGGTTGGAAAATGGGAAGTCTTTAGAAATGAGATAACGAGAATCCAGCGACTATATATTCCTGTTCGGGTGAAAAGAAAGACTGGTAGCTTTAGATAATGCTGCATGACTAAAGAAACTGAAGATTGGGTCATGAAAAAGACAGAAGCATATGTAAGATATAGACAGGACAGGTCAAGTGAATCCTTCGAAGTGCATAAATGCAGTAGAAGTGTACCTAAGAGGAAAATCAGGCTGGCAAAAAGGGGACATGAGATTGCTTTGACAAATAAAATTGAGGAGAAACCAAAGCATTTTTACAAATACATTACGATCAAATGTGTAACTAGGGAGAGAATAGTGTCCCTCAAAGATCAGCAAGGCGGACTTTGTGTGCAGCTGCTGAAAATGGGGGAGATACTAAGGAGTATTTTGCATCAGTATTTACTGTGGTAAAGAATATGGAAGATATAGAATGTAGGGAAATAGGTGGCGACACCTTGAAAAATGTCCATATTACAGATGAGGAAGTGCTGCATGTCTAGAAACACATAAAGGTGAATACGTTCCCAGGACCTGATCTGGCATAACTTAGAACCCTGTGGGAAGCGAGAGACGTGATGGCTGCGAGTCTTGCTGAGATAATTGTGTCATCGGTAGTCACACGTGAGGTACTGGAAGACTGGAGGTTGGCTAACGTGTTGCCACTGTTTAAGAAGGGTGGTAAGGACAAGCCAGGGAACTATAGAACATAGAACATAGAACGTTACAGCGCAGAACAGTCCCTCAGACCTCGATGTTGCGCCGACCTGTGGACTTTTCTCAGCTCGTCCCCCTACATTCTCCCAAAATCATCCAGAGCTTATTTAAGGATTGCTTAAATCACCCTAATGTGTCTGAGTTGACTACCTTAGCAGGTCGGGCTTTCCACGTTCTTACCACTCTCTGTGTAAAGAACTTGCCTGTCACAGCAGTCTTAAATCTATCACCCCTCAAGATGTAGTTATGCCCTCTCGTACAAGCTGACGTCATCTTCCCAGGGAAAAGAAATGTTTTTCTCTGTCTATCCTATCTAACCCTCTGATCATCTTGTATGTCTATCACGTTCCCCCTTAGCCTTCTTCTTTCCAATGAGAAAAGATCCAAGTCTCTCAGCCTTTCCTCATAAGACCTTCCCTCCAGACCAGGCAACATCCTGGTAAATCTCCTCTGCAACGTTTCCAACGTTTCCATATCCTTTTTGTAATGAGGAGACCAGAACTGTACACAATATTGCAAGTGTGGCCGTACCATCGTTTTGTATAGTTGCAACATAATATTGCGGTTCCGGAACGCAATCCCTTTACCAATAATCCTAACACACCGTATGTTTTCTTAAAAGCAGTATCCACCTGGGTGGTAACTTTCAGGGATCTATGCACATGGACTCCAAGATCCCTCTGCACATCCACACCACCAAGTTTTCTGCAATCCTCTTATTCTTCCCAAAGTGCATCTTCTCACATGTAGCTGCATTGAACTCCATTTGCAACCTCAGTCCAATTCTGCAGTTCATCCAAATCCCCATGCAAACTGTAACATTCAGGGAGCCTGACGTTGATGTTGGGCAAGTTGTTGTAGGGAATCCTGCGGGATAGGATTTAATATGTATGGAAAGGCAAGGACTGATGAGGGAATGTCAACATGGCTTTCTGTGTGGCAAATCATGTCTCACAAACTTGATTGAGTTTTTAGAAGAAGTAACAAAGAAGATTGATGAGGGCAGAGCAGTAGATGTGATCTATATGGACTTCAGTAAGGCGTTCGACAAGGTTCCCCATTGGAGATCGGTTAGCATGGTTTGATTTCAAGGAGTACAGGGAGAACGAGCCATTTGGATACAGAACTGGCTCAAAGGTAGAAGGCAGAGGGAGGTGGTGGAGGATTGCTTTTCAGACTGGAGATCTGTGACCAGTGGAGTGTCACAAGGAACGGTGCTCGGTCCTCTACTTTTTCTCATTTATATCAATGATTTGAATGCGTGCGTAACGGGTACAGTTAGTAAGTTTGCAGATGAGACCAAAATTGAAGGTGTAGTGGACAGCGAAGAAGGTTACTTCAGATTGCAACAGGATCTTGATCAGATGGGCCAACGGGCTAAGGAATGATAGGTGGAGTATAATTCAGATGAATGAGAGGTGCTGTATTTTGGGAAAGCAGGACTTACACACTTAATGGTAAGTTCCCAGGGAGTGTTGCTGAACAAAGAGACCTTGAAATGAAGGTTCAAAACTCCTTGAAAGGGGAGTCGAAAATAGAGAGGATAGTTAAGAAGGCGTTTGATTTAATTTCCTCTATTGGTCAGAATATTGAGGACAGGAAATGGGAGGTCATGTTGCGGCTGCACAGGACAATGGGTTAGGCCTCTGCTGGAATATTGCGTGCAATTCTCATCTCGTTCATATCGGAAAGATGTTGGGAAACTTGAAAGAGTTCAGAAAAGACTTACATAGATGTTGTCAGGGTTGGAGGGATTGAGCTATAGGGAGAGGCTGAACAGGCTGGGGCTATTCTCCCTGGCGCATCGGAGGCTGAGGGGTGACCTTATAGAGGATTATAAAATTATGAGTTGCATGGATAGGATAAATAAACGAAGCATTTTCCCTGGGATCGTGAAGTCCAGAACGAGAGGGCATGGGTTTAGGGTGAGAGAGGAAATATATAAAAGACACTGACGGGGCAACTTTTTCACGCAGGTGGTGGTACCTGCATGGAATGAGCTGCCAGAGGAAGTGGTGGAGGTTGGTGCAATTACAACATTTAAGAGTCATTCGGATGGGTTTATGAATAAAAAGGGTTTTAAGCGATATTGGCTAGGTGCTGGCAGGTGGGACTAGATTGAGTTGGCATATCTTGTCGGCATGGATGGGTTAGATTGAAGGGTCTGTTTCCATGCTGTACATCTCTATCGCTCTATGACGTCTTCTAATGTTATCACATCGTTCCTGTAGTGTAGACAGCGAAACTGCACACAGCCGCAGCCTGATTAACGCTATGCAAAACACCAAAAACACTTCCTTTCCCTTACGCAATGACACAATTGATGAAGTCAAGTATGGCCTATGCCTCATTAACTATCATATCCACGTCCTCTGCTGACTTCAGGAAATGTGAATAATTAACCGAAGATCCCTGTATCCCTCCTAGCTTCCTGCCTTGCATTAAATTCTACGGCATGTTTATTTCCTTAACAAGGCTTCAAACCATCTGCCATTGGCCTACCAATCTGATCAACACTTCTATGCTTTGGTTCGTATTTTCACAGATGACACCAAAATACGTGGTGTTGTTTACAGTGAAGAAGATTAACTCTAAATGCAACGGTACTTTGAGGCAGATCGGCCACTGGGTGGTGGAGTGTTTAAATATAGCTTATCTTAATTACATGTAAGGTAATGTATTTGGAAAGTCAAAACACCCAGACATATACACTTCGTGATGAAGGGCTTCGCCCGAAATGTCGATTTCCCTGCTCCTCGGATGCTGCCTGACCTGATATGCTTTTCCATCGCCACACTCTTGATTCTGATCTTCATCATCTTAAGTGCTCACTTTTCTCTGTAGACTTAATGGTAGGGCCTGGGATGCGTTACTCTGTAAAAAGACCTTGGAGTGCAGGTTCATAGTTCCTTGAAAGTGCAGTCGTAGGTAGATAGGATAGTACAGAAGGTGATTTGTAACTCTGAATTTGTTTGGCAGCGCATTGTTTAGAAGATTGTGAGGTTGCAGGTGTGCAAGACATTGGTGAGGCCATTTAAAAAAACGTGTTCGAAATTATCTCTTTGCTATCGAAAGGATAGCATGAAATTTCAGAAAAGGTTGCCTGGAATGCTGAATTTGGAGGCGTCAGGGTCTCTGAAGCGCAACAGGATGACGGGTGAACCTTTCGAAATTTATAAGTCATGATGATCATGGGAAGGGGGAGTAACTCAGGTCTTCTTCTCACTGCAGGAGAGTACAAACCCTGAGAGCATAAGATTGATGTGAGAGTAGAAAGAAATAAAACGGAAAAGAAGGAACGTTTTCTCCCAAGCAATGATGCACATACAGGGGAAGTATTGGAGGCGGGTACAATTCCAACATCTGAAAGGCATCTGGATGGCTTTCATGAATTGGAAGCGCTTACAGAGATATAACCGAGTTCTGGCAAATAGGAGATCAGTTTAGGATATATGGTTGGCATGGCCACATTCAGTCAAACATATTTTCCATGCTTTTTTAAGGCTATGACTCAATGATGGATTGACTCTCATACTCCGTCCTTCTGGTCACCTCAGTGGATTTATTAATTTGAAGTTATAACTTGCCGGGCAAAGTCGAACATCAGAGTGAAATCCACTTCGTGGTTCAAAATTTTTATTTTTGCTCATCGTTTTTATGCGTGGGCTGCTGCCTTACCATATTAGCCAGGTGCTTAAGAATGCACTTTGTGCAAAAAAGAGAGATTATTTTAATGTAATCGAAAAAGGTAGCATCCCTGCATAGTCAGTTGGCATTTACTGGAGCGAATTTTGTGTGAACATCAGAAAGGAAAATATAATGTATTTTTCCAATCGATAGCCCTTCAGAAACTCAGAGGCCATGACGATTTCTCGTTATCGATGTGTTAAGTATCGTTGACAGTTCACAAGACTGCAATCTACCTCCTTTCCGGAAATTCATGTGTTACCACGCATTGTAAACTTATTGAGAAATAGCTACCCGATTATTAAAACAACTTCATACTCAAATCAATCTCACTGATCATGGGTCAGAAATGAATATTCAGCTCCATGTACCTCCACTATAAAGCCAGCACTCAGACATTAGAAGATTAACTATCAAAACTTCATAAAAGAAGGAAAAGAAGGGGAGCTTTAACTCTCTGCTGAAACATGTCAGATGTGAAATTCTGTGGACTCCCGTCCGAATCTTTTTCATGTTGAGCTGAGCATACGATATCAGTGAAAATATTTAAAAATCACACGAAACCAGGTTATTATCCAACTAATTGAATGGAAAGCACTAGATTTCGGAGCGCTGATCCTTCATCAGGTTGTTGGGGACTATAAGTTCTTAAGACATATAATTTATGACAAGGTTTAAGACTGATACAATTGAAATGATATATTGATAAAGAGCAGGATTATTTGTTAACTGTTATCTTTTCGAATGCCGATGTGACTTACAGTTCTTTCATATGTAAAATCGCAGAAAACGTTTTAAAGTTACATTCTCAAATGAACTTTAACAATCGGTGCCATGTCAGCGCAGAAAATGCATCAAAGATTTGAGGTGCCCTATGTGAAGCTAGCTGAGTCCCAATGTTCAGACTGAATCTAATCATCAAAAGGGGTTCACAGGATCTTATATGGATTCATGCTGTTTTTGAGCAAAATAAAATATGATTCTGCAAGTACAATCTCGCCTCACAAATTAATGTGTGTGTGTGAAAATGTGGCTACGTACGTTGGGGGGGAGCATGACTGTCTGTGAAAGAGTGTGTGTATGTGTATATGTGTGAATGTGAGTATGTGCGTGAGAGATTTCAGTGTGGGTGTAAGTATGGGAGGGTATGTGTGAGGGTATGAGTGAGAGTCTGCGTGAGTGTGTGTGTCTCAGTGTGTGTGTGTCTGTCTGAGAGAGACAGAGGGACAAAGAGAGTGTGTGTGAGTGTATGTGTGCAGTGCAATGGGGTCACCTATTGTGTATCATGAACCCAAGGTCCTGGTTGTGGCCATCCCCATCAGTACCGAACTTGGTTAACAGACACTCTCCATTGAAAGCAATGATTTGGCGATGCCATCACAGGACACCAGGTTATTGTCCAACAGGTTTAAGTGGAAGCACTTGATTTCAGACCGCTGCTCCTTCATCAGGTGGTTGTGGAGTAAACGTTTGCAAGACACAGAATTTTAGCAATATTTTGCAGAGTGATAAAACTGGAATTATATATTGACAAAAAAGCTGGATTATTTTTTAAGTCTCTTTTCTGCTAGAATGACCATGTTGCTTTAAGTTCTTCCACATGTAAATCGCAATACGTTTTTTAAAAGTTACATTCTCAAGTGAACTGTAACAATTGGTGTCATGACACGGTGAACTCTGCTGCCACACAGCACCAGGGACCCAGGCTCGATTCTGACCTCGGGCGACTGTCTATATGGAGTTTGCACACTCTCCCCGCGTCGGCGTGGGTTTCCTCCGTGTACTCGGGTTTCCTCCCATAGTCTAAAGGTGTGCAGGCCAGTTTAATTGGTCTTCCTAAATTGTCCATAGAGTTAGGTACATTAGTCAGAGTGAAATTGGTCTGAGTAAAATGTAATTCTGCAGTCCAAATAAACCCCACAAATTTATTTGTGTATGTGTATGTGTGGTGGAGTGTGATTTTTATGTATCAGTGAGAGAGATTGTGTGTTTGTGTTTGATTGTGAGTGTAAAGGGTTATAACTCTGTGAGAGGGTGCGTGTTTGAGTGTGGGAGTGTATGTGTATGAGAAAAGGTGTGCGTGAGTGTGTGTATCTGTAGCTGGGTTTGAAATTGATTTTGCCTTAAATTTAAGGGAAAATTTTCAGTCCAGAATTGTATCTTGTGAATAAAAGATCGGTTGAGGAGAAAGGAGTTGTAAATAGTTGTTGGTTTTAATATTCATGAAAGAAGTGAAACTATCACTGTATTCTAACAGATGAAAGGCTTAACAGACAATCAATTTTTCAATGTATATTTTCAGTTACATCACACTGCAATTTTTTGCTGTAAATTCTGTGTTACGATCGACCCCTCCACAATCACCTGATAAAGGAGCGTCGCTCCGAAAGCTAGTGTGCTTCCAATTAAACCTATTGGAGTATAACCCGGTGTTGTGTGATTTTTAACTGAGATTTGGAAAGATTTCAATAGTTGTGGGGTTCGATAAAAGACCAGTAGATAAGGCATTTGCAGGTTAGTGACCTGGATATTTAAAAAAAGCTTAGGTGGGACAATTTGTTTCATTTTGTTTACATATGATTGGTTAAGAAAAAGTGAGAGAAATGTTTGTTAAATTGGTAAAGGTTATCTGGGGTTTGAACACGATTCCAAGATTGCCAAGAACGTTTGGAAAGAAAAGAAAAATAAAAGGAAATAATCTTAGAACTACAAACAGAGGTTAGAATTTGGTTAACCAAAGACAAAAGTAAAGCTGAAATTATCAAGGAATTTACTCAAAAACTTAGATATCAGTGAAGCAGACATGGGCAGTCTGCTTAGAAAAACCTGAAATTACAATTGAGGGAAATTTTGTTAGACGATAAAGAATAAAGGATGAGAGAAAGACAGAAGAAAGAGAGAAAGAGAGAGAACAAAGCGTGAGAGAAAGAGACAGGAAATTTTCACTGAGCAAGAAGACAGAGAATTGGACTTGCCAACTTGCAACTTCATCATCAGAGTCAAGTTAACAAGATGGAGATTAGAAGAGAAGTTAGTGATGTACACAAATATTTCAAATATCAGCCACATTTTGATGAGAGAGATATCGAAAGCCTTCTTTAACTCATTGAAAAATTGGCGAGGCAGATGCCGTGGTCCAAATATTTATGGATCATGTTCGTTTTGACTAAACTGTTAGGATGGACGAGTGACATATTTGCTGCTCTGTCGATAAGAGATCAAGAGATTATAAATAGGTCAAACAGGGATATTTTAAGCGCTTGTGAATTGATACCAGAAGCGCATAAACAGCTTTGTAGAAGCATTAAGATGGAATTAGGACAGAGGTATGTTGAGTTTGAAGGAATTAAACACAGTCATTTTAACTAATGGATGCATTAAAGATAGATAAGATTTATGAGGTTCAAAGAGAGATTATTCTGCTGGAGTAGTTGAAAATTCATATGGAGTATTCCTGTGGAGTAACACAAATTTCAGAATTTTCCTACAGCATAACGTCGAACACAGTTTACAAAAAGAAGGAAAATACTCCTGAGGGTAACTATTAGAAAGGTAGAATTTGAGACAGAAATGGAGACCATGTTAGGGAAGGGCAAAACAGAAATGAGCCCAAATGCATAGGATTGTGTAGTCTGTGTATTACACAGCGGAATTATTAGAGGTAGAATATGAACTAAAATGTAGATGTCCACCATGGTGTATGAAAGACTCAGGCTTAGGTACAAGATCATTTTTATTTGCCTGGACTGCACGAGGATGTTGTTAAACTTCGCTAAATGTGTCATACATGCCAAATGGTAGGTAAGTTACGGGCGGAAATAAAACCAGGATCTTTGTTATCAATTCCCACATGAACGTTTCACACGGGTTACAGATGATTGTTTCGGACACATGCCGAGAAATAAAAGTGGGAAACTGTTTTCGTTAACTATAATGGTTGTGTCTACCAGATTTCAAGAGTCAATTCCATCATGCGAATTCAGGCAAAATGAGTGGTAGAGGTGTTTGTCGCTTTATTCACGTGGTATGGGCTACCCAGAAAGATTCATTTGAATCAAGGTACTAATTTTACTGCGAGGCTTTTTATGGATTCGGATTTTAAATCAAATACGTATCATCCTGAATCTCAGAGAGCTTTAGAATGCTGGCATTAGACCATGAAGACCATTTTGAGAACATACTGTCAGGATTACCCGAATGATGAAGATAAAAGTATCCAATCGTATTGTTTCCCATCACAGATGCGCCAAATGAATCTAATCAGCTTACTTCCTTCGAGTTAATATTCGGACATGAAGATGACGCCTCACGAAATTATTTAAAGAAAAACTGACGACACCAAAACCCACGACCTCACAGTTAGATTATGCATCTGGTGAAAGGAAGAAATTAAGTCGATTAGGTAATTTAGCTAAAACCTACCAAAAGGACCCACAGCATACAATGAAGCAGATGCAGATGAATACACAGACACAGCCGTTGCCTTGAGGTTATGAGGATACACTTTAAAGCCAGGTTTAATAGCAACGGATAAATTTGGAAAACGTTGAGTTCGGTGAACTACTTCATAAACTTGTTTACATGTTGAAATCGTATTAAATTGGAAAGAAAGAACTGAAGAACCAGATGTTAGTTACTGCACAGCAGAAGTGGAATCAAATCCAGATGTTGTGGATTTTGATGTGACTCTTTATAATATCTTTAATACTAAGAGGGACTTGAGTAGTGGGAACAGGTTAATACACTGTCTTCGTCAGGAGCAAATATCACAGTTAAAGGTTTTTTACTGTATAATATGGACATAAGTATCAATCGGAACAATGGGAAGAATGCGATTGTACATGAAGTAGAAGTAGGGGCTGCTGTTCCGATAAAGAAACACCCCCATTAGCTTCACACTTCCAAAGTCAGCTAGGTCAAGAATGGGGTGGTAGCCAAATTCAACGAGGATGGCCTTGAACTGAGCCGGAGCGCATGACGTTCAATGATGTTCTCAGTTACCAATTCCCGCATGTGAAGAATGTTTCACACGGACTTTGAATCATTATGACAGACCCTTGCCAGGAAATAAATGTGGGAAACAGCCATAATAGTTGTGTCTATCAGATTTCAAGAGTCAGTTCCAATCACGAGAATTAAGGCAAACAGAGTGGGCTCAAGACCAGACAGGACTCAACAATTCTGCGTGGATTATCAGAAGGTCCACACCCTTACAACATCGGTCCTGCATCCAATAGCGAGATTGGAGGTCTGTATGGAGAAACTTTGACTAGAAGCCATATCACCAACTTGGACTGACTGTGTGGTTATGGCAAGTACCTTTATCAGAGACAGTGAAATAAATTTCTGCGCTTCCAAACCTAAATGAGCTATATCAAATCAAAGTGATGCCCTTTGGAATGAATAGCACACCGGCCACATTTCAAAACCTCATACAAGATTGTGGATCGGTCAACAAACTGTGCAGTCTTTTTGGGCAATGTCATGATGTTTCTTAAGCCCTGGTACGATCTTCATGTGCAGTTGGTAGAGCTGTTTTAACGACTACGAGATGCAAAATTGGCAATAGCATCAAATAATACAGAAGGCACGAACGCAGAGGTGACGTTCTTGGGTCATAGCACTGCACCTGGAAAGCTGACCCCACGGGACGCAAAGATGAAGGCCATCGAGGAAATTCTACCTGATAAAGTATAGATAAGATTGGTATTTGTTCAATTATTAAATATATTTATCTGGCAAGAAGTTAATGTGAACATCGATTAAAGTCATACACATGTCGTGGGAATGCTGTTTAGGCAAAGAAGAAATGGAGCCACTTATTTCATTATGATGGTCCTCTTTTTCTTCGGGGAAGGTGTCATGAAGGTTTATGTGTGTACTGTATTTTCAAAGGAGAGAAGAAGTTAGCGCGGACATAAATAGAAGCACACAGTGAACAGAAAGACCTAATATGTAACATTTGGTGGCCACAAATACTTTGCACGGTGTTGCAATGTAACTAATAAATTCAAACTCGCCGAATCAGTTTCAATCATACTCCTGCTAAGAAGAAACAATCAATTTTGAATTTTACTATTGGGGATAACATCAAACCAATGAAATGATACCATGTGTTGGGGAATAAAATCAAACATTTTGAAGAGATCGGTAGAGAATAGCCACGACACCAACAAACAAACTGATAGCTATATACCTCTCTGAACGTTACGTGTCTAAAAACAAATTTGTGCAGCAGAACACGAAATTCGAACTAGAGAAATCTACAAAGAAAGGTCGACATCTGGAGATGATAACGCATTTTCAAATTGATTTTCCCGTAAATTGCAGAGTGAATTTATCTGACCATTATTGCTGAGTGATAGTTAAAAAATAGCTTTAAGCGAAAGTAGTAAATAGTTTTTGGTTTTAATATTCTCCTTCCGACGTAAATAATGTTTTTTTAAACTTTTACTTGAAATGGTGACTTTTGCATGACTGTTTGCCTCTCGAAATTGTACACTTTGCAGCAAGTGGTGAGGTTCTCTTTGTGTCAGTTTTATAATTATCAGAGCGTTTTAACCTGTGTCATAACAAAGACTTCAAACACAGGGAAGAAATATTCATTGAGAACCACTTCCATTTCCTTCAGTTCCACAAAAATATATACTCACACTCTTACTCTTGCGAGGCCACATTCTTTCTGTAATTATTCTTTTCCTTTAATGTACTGAAGGAATTTCGGAAATCTCATCCTAATTCTCTGAGCCAAAGATACCTAGTACCTCTTTTCCCTCTCCTGATTGCCTTCATCAATAAACTCCTTTTTCCACTGTAAACCTCTCGGGACTCCCTTGATCATAACTGCCTTGACGTGGGACATTACGCCTTTATTCCTTTATTGTTGATCTTCTGTTCAAGAAAGTAAATAACGATATTTAAGAAAACTAAACAACAGTCAGCTTTGTATTGGCATTTGGAAAGCTTTTGGAGAGAATTCTAATGGACCAGACTTTTGACGTTTCAAACCCGCCTGGTCTAATTAGACACAGTTAGCATGCCTTTGTGCAGGCAAGGTCATGTCTTATTAACATGATTGAATGTTTCGAGGAGGTGATGATAGTGTTCGTTAACGGTAGAGATGTGGGTAATATCGACATGGATTTTACTGAGACTTTCAACAAGGGCCCTCATAATAGAGTCATTCAGAGATTTAAATGCATGGGATCCACGGTGATTGTGTCATATGAATTCTGAATTGGTTTTGCCAATACTAGGCAGAGGAACGTGGTGGAATGGCGGCTTCTTTTTTTTTGAATGGAAGTCCATGACAAGTAGTGGTCCATAGTAATCCCTACTGCCAACTCTGCTTTTTCTGGTTTGCATTATGGACATGGATGAAAATTCAGATGGGTGAGTTTGTAAGTTCACAAATAAGATAAGTTTCAGTGCAGTCTGGGACCTGGAAAAAGCCACGTCCCTGGAAGTGGCCACGCAATTCGATAGGGTGGTAGAGCAGGTGTATGACATGCTGTCTTTATTGTTCGGTGAATTGTGAGTAACAGTCAGAATATCATGTTGCAGCTTGAGAATACATTAGTTCGGCCAGAATTAGAGATCAATTCTGTTTGACATGCGACGGTAAGGATGAGGGGGCTTTGGAGAAGGTGCAGCAGAGTTTTCCAGGATGCTACCAGCATTTCAGGATTTGAGCGATAAGGAAATGCAATATATAAAAAAAAATCTCGGGTTGTTTTCTCAGGAGAGGTGGAGGATGAGGTGAGACTTTACAAAAGGCTATAAATGTGTGGAATTAATGGATCAGGTTATTGGCCTGAGTCGGTTCCCCACAGTGAAGTGTCTAACATTAAAGTGCATGCATTTCAGGTGAGCGTGGCAAAGTTTAACGGAGATGTGAAGGACACGTTAATTTAATGCAGTGAGTGTCTGGAGTCTGGAACGTACTGTCGGGATGTCAGAAGTGGCGCTTAGGAAACATTTAGGTATGCAGATTTGAATATAAGTCATGGAGGAATATGGAGAAAGGGCAGGCAGAATGAATTAGTTCAATTTGGAATCATGTTCAGGGCAACATCGTCAGTCGAAATGCACGTTTCTGTTCTGTCCAGGTCCAAGTTCGATGTTCCAAGATCCGGAAGTTATGAACGTTTGTATCTAAGATGACCCGACATCGAGGGAAGAGTAAAGTTTT
>NW_025211431.1:22820-23093 GCF_004010195.1 Chiloscyllium plagiosum
CACTGCTCCCTCCCTCTCCCCATTTCCCCGCTCTCCATGCGCCCACCTTCCTCTATCTCGCTCTCTGCTGCCTCTCTTTCTCCACCTCTCATTCTGCACCCTCTCTCTCTCGACCTTGTCTCTCCCTACCTCCCCACGATCTCTCTCCCTGGCCCTCTCTTCATCTCTCTCTCTCTCTCTCTTTCTCTCCCACACTCTTTGCCACTCTGGTAGAATGGCAGTGACAGGGTGCAGGGGTGTAAGGGGGAATGAGTTATGGGGAGAGAAATAGAG
>NW_025211432.1:0-2145 GCF_004010195.1 Chiloscyllium plagiosum
AGATAAATAAACAGATAGATAGATAGACAGACAGATACATAAATAGACAGACAGATGGATAAACAGACAAAGTATATAGACAGATAAACGGATAGAGTGAGATATAGAAATAAGATAGACATACAAATAGATAGATAAACAAAAAGATAGAGATGGAGAGATAAGATAGACGTACAAGTAGGTAAACAGACAGAGAGGTGAAAAGATACGCATATAGATAGGTAAATAGAAAGAGTGATATGGAGAGAAAGGACAGGCATGAATATAGATAGATAAACATACAAATAAATAGATGAACAGACAGATGGGCAGACAGAGTAACAGACAGACAGTTAGATAGACAGAGAGAAAAGCAAGCAGATAGATATTTGGAAAGTCAGAGACAAATGTAAAAAAATCATCCTGACAGCACGCAAATTGTAATGATACAAAAACGTTAACCAGTCATAATTCATAGTGCAGTGAAAGGCAGTTATTAAAACAAGCTGCTGCAAAATGAAGGTCTCCTTACTTTGCGGAATCAAATGAAAGGTGTCCTGCATTCTGTGTAAAAGTCCTGAGATCGTGTTGTCAAGTTGAATTAATTGAATCATATAAAAATAATTGAGCATTCACAGTTTTATGTCAAGCTGTATCAAAATCTGTTCATACTATATCTCATTTGCAGAATGAGCTCTTTTCTCCTTACTTCTGGTGCTATGTTTACTTTTGCTTGTTTGGGCAAAGGTCGTCTCAACAGGAAGTGGGTTTCAAGAGATTTCTAGTGAAATGCGGACAGTAATGTTCCACCAATCTGTGAGGGAAGACATATTCTGTTGCTGATTTTGTTAGAGTAACTTTGGTGCATATATGTCGAATCATTTTCAAAGTTGGTTTCTGAATGTTTTAGAGCTTGTTGAAATGCTTTTTGTTAAATCCAGCATTTCAGACAGGGACTGTGTATTCAATAATGGGCCTTGTTTAACAATTAAACACAGTGAATAGATCAGTTTGAGAAACACAGTGATGCTTGAGAAGATATTTGTAGCTTGTGAAATCTTCCATTAGCTCTCTCAAGTATTTTGCACACTTGGCAATTCCATTTGAGAAACATCCATTGACTCCATCCACACTTTTCCCTGTCTCGGAAAGGTGGCCAATATCATTAAAGACCTCTCCTACCCCGTGTATAATCTCTTCATCAGGCAGAAACCAACAGATACCAACAGAATCAAGAACAATTTCTTCCCCACTCTTATTAGACTTCTGAATGGACCACTCAAATTTAAAATCTAATGTTGATCTTGCTTTTTGTGCACCTTCTTTGCAGCTGTAACTTTGTATCCCTCGCTCTGTTCCATCACCTTATGATCTTTGTATGGTATGATCTGCCTGTTCTGCATGCAAATCAAAACTTTTCACTGTATGTAGGTGTATGTGACAATAATAAATCAAATCCAATCAAATGAAGATATCTTTGAATATTGGTTCTGTGTGCAATCCAATTTATATGTATCCAGTTGTACCAGAATGTAACACTCAGAGGGCCCTTGATTCTAAGAATTACTTATGGCAACATACAGTTCAACCCAACAATAGCAGAAGGCTTATTGCAAGGTGTTTGATAAGTCACTGAAGGAGAATTGAATGTTAGTTCAAGAATCATAGAGTCATAGAGATGTACAGCATGGAAACAGACCCTTCGGTTCAACCCGTCCATGCCGACCAGATATCCCAACCCAATCTAGTCCCACCTGACAGCACCCGGCCCATATCCCTCCAAACCCTTCCTATTCATATACCCATCCAAATGCCTCTTAAATGTTGCAATTGTAACAGCCTCCACCACATCCTCTGGCAGCTCATTCCATACACGTACCAACCTTTGCGTGAAAAAGTTTCCCCTTAGGTCTCTTTTATATCTTTCCCCTCTCACCCTAAACCTATGCCCTCTAGTTCTGGACTCCCCAACTCCATGGAAATGATTTTGCCTATTTACCCTATCCATGCCCCTCATGATTTTGTAAACTTCTATAAAAGGTCACTTCTCAGCCTCTGACGCTCCAGGGAAAACAGCCCCAGCCTGTTCAGCCTCTCCCTGTAGCTCAAATCCTCCAACCCTGGCAACATCCTTGTAAATCTTTTCTGAACCTTTACAAGTTTCAC
>NW_025211432.1:2384-4459 GCF_004010195.1 Chiloscyllium plagiosum
GAGACAGACCCTTCGGACCAACCAGGCCACACCGACCATGTTCCAAAACTGAACTATTTCCAACTGCTTGCGCTTGGCCCATATCCCTCCAAACCTTTCCTAATCATGAACTTATCCAAATGTATTTCAAACACTGTAACTGTACCTGCATCCACAACCTCCTCTGGTAGTGCATTCCACACATGAACTACTAAAAATCCTGCCCCTCATCTCCTTTTTCAATCTTTCTCCTCTCACCTTAAAAATACACCCCCCAGGTTTGAACTCCCCCACCCGAGGGAAATGACACTTGTCATTCACCTTATCTATGCTCCTTATAATTTTATAAACATCAATAAGATCATCCCTCACCCTCCAACGCAACAGCCCATTTTTATATCTCAAACCCTTCATTCCTGGCAACATCTTGGTAAATCTTTACTGAACTCTCTCCACTTTAATAATATTCTTCCTATAACAGGGCGATGAGAATTGCACATTAATCCAGGAGAGGCCTCATCACTGTCCTGTACAAATTCAATATAATGTCAGAACTCCGATCCTCAAAGTTCTGAGCAATGAAGACAAACATGCTCATTACCTTGTTAACCACCCTGTCTACCTATGATGCAAATTTCAAAGGACTATGTCCCTGAACCCTGAGGTCTCTCTGCGCTACAACGCTACCCAGAGCCCTACCATTAAGTCCTGTCCTTATTTGTATGACCACAATACAATACCTCAACTTTATCCAAATTTAAATCCATCTGCTAATCCTCAACCCTTTCACCCAATCGATCAATAGCTCTTTGCAATCTTGGGTAACCTTCTTCACTGGCCATTTTACCATTTTGGTGTCATCCACAAGCTTACGAACCATGCCTCCTATATTGTCATCCAAATCCTTCATATACATGACAGACCGAAGTGGAGCCAGTACCGATCATTGTGAAACATTGCCGGTCACAGGCCGACATCTGAAAAACAATGATCCACCATCACCTGCTGTCTTCTACTGTAAAGCCAATTATATATCCAATAGGCAAGCCCATCCTGAATCCCATGTGATCTAACTTTACTAATTAGTCTACCATGCAGAGCCTCATCAAAAGCTTTACATAAAGCTAAACAAACAGTATCAACCTCTCTGTCCTCATCAATCATTTTGGTTACTTCTCAAAACAAACCCAGTCAAGTGTGTGAGACATGACTTTCCTCACACTAAACCATATTGACCATCTCTAATCAATTCTTTCCTCTCCAACCTCTGTAAATTCTATCTTTCAGAATCATCTCTAAAAACCTACCCACCACCGAAGTTAGACTCACAGGTCGATCGTTCCCAGGCTTCTCCTCACATCCCTTCTTAAACAATGACATTTTAGCCACACCCCAGTCCTCCAATTCTTCACCCATGTTTGTAGATGATACAAATATTTCTGCTAGGGGCCCTGTAATTTTCTCCCTAACTTCCAAAAGTTCCTGGGAAACACTTGATCAGGTCCTGGAGGTTTATCTGCCTTTATATTTTTTAAGATCTCCAGCACTTCCTCTTCTGGACTGTGAACTGTTTCCAAAACATCAATATCTATTTCCCTGATTCCTCTCACCTCCATTCTTTCTCACAGTAAAAACTGATTCGAAATATTCATTTATATCTCTCCCATCTCTTGAGGTTCAACACAAAGACAACCTCGTTGGTCTTTAAAGGGTTCTAACCTCTCTCCGTCACTCAATGTATTTACAGAATCTCTTTGAATTATCTTTAACCTTCCCTGCCAAGGTTATCTCCTGTCCCCTCTTTGCCTTCCTCATTTCCTTCTAAAGAATGCCCCTACACTCTTTACACTCTTCAAGACATTCAGTTGATCCCAATTGTCTCTCGAATAGATGGTTATTTTTTATTCTTGACTTGAACTTCAACATCTTTATTCATCCATTGTTCGCTAACCTTACCAGCATTGCCTTTCACTCAAACAGGAACAGAATGTTTCTGAACTCTGGTTGTCACACTTTGGAAGGTCTCCCACTTGTCAGTCCTCCTTTTCCCTGTGATTAGTCTACTCTAATCAACTTTTGAAAGGTCTTGTTTCATA
>NW_025211432.1:7774-9482 GCF_004010195.1 Chiloscyllium plagiosum
GATGATGCCCTCCAGTGCATCTCCTGCACTTCCCACACCCCAGCCCTTGAACTCCATGTCTCCAAACGCAACAAGGAGAGAACCCCCCCGGTCCTCACCTTGTACTCCACTATCCTCGGATACAACATCCTCATCCTCTGCCATTTCTACCACCGACAAACAGACCCCACCACTAGGGATATATCAAATTTTGAGAAGACTTGTAGCTCAGGTTGAGGTTCTAAATTGGAGGAGGGCAGTTTTGATGGTATTAGACAAGACTTTTCAAAAGTTCACTGGGGCAGATGTTCACAGGTAAAAGGAGGGCTGGAAAATGGGAAGTCTTTGAAAATGAGTCGTGAGAGTTCAGGGACAGTATTTCCTGTTAGGATGAAGGACAAGGATTGTAAGTGTAGGGAGTGCTGGGTGATCAGGAATAATAACATGCTTCCCTATTATATAACCTTCTCCAGGACCTGCACTCCTCCAAGTTTCTGTGACATCACCCTGCCCCGAAACACCACCTTATCACTGTAACTCCCTCCAGACCCTGCCCCCTTCCCTATCTCTGTAATCTCCTCCTACACCTCCATCCCTCCCTCTCTCTGTATCCTCCAGCCTCTTCACCACAAACTATCTCTGTCATGTCCAGTGCACATGTAGGAGACACGACACGTGCACAAAGATTGTTCGTCAGTGACAGACTCTTTGTTTCATGCAAAGTTCTCAGGATCTGAGAGGAAGGGTCCATCACATCAACAGCCAGAGGACATTTCCCTGTTTCTTCCCACTGAAACTGGGCTGGAACAGAATTTCTGTAAATCCAATGAATTGGTTGCTTGACTTCAGGCCCGTTTGCTGAAACAAGATCCTTTAAAACTGAGAGTAACTGGCTATGCGAGAGTTAATGATGAGAAAACAGACAGAATTCATTCAGAATCTGAGAGTAAATGTGTATCCTGTAAACAGTGAAGGAGGACATGACAGAGTACCTCTCCTTCTTATCTCTGTCAACATTCTCTTTTGTTTTGTTTGTTTTTTAGATGACAGTTAGTGAGGATCATTTACACCCCAATCTTTTGTTTCTTCTCTTCTCCCATTCTCCCACCTCAACCTGACCCCGTTCCTTGCACCATTTTGGTTAATATTGTTACTCTGTCATTTAAGCCTCTCTTGCCCTTCAGCCCATCACAGCCTTTCCCTTCTGCTCTTCTTCCCACCTTCCAGTTGAGACTCAAGTAACAATGCAGGTAGTTCCCTCTCACACACACTCACATTATCACTGACAGAGATAGAGAGACACAGAAGGGTCATCACTCCCACAGGCTCAGACAGAGACAATGTTCAGTCCCACTCTGATCTCATCTTCCAGTGATATTTTTTTATTCTAACACTCAAACAGAGCAAGAGATAAAGAAATGATTAATATTTCTCTTCAATCTGGTGTGGAAACAAACCCCAATCTCCAAATCACATTGACGATAACATTGAAAAGGAGGCCTGTGACCAGTGGAGTGCCACAAGGATCGGTGCTGGGCCCTCTACTTTTTGTCATTTACATAAATGATTTGGATGCGAGCATAAGAGGTACAGTTAGTAAGTTTGCTGATGACACCAAAATTGGAGGTGTAGTGGACAGCGAAGAGGATTACCTCAGATTACAACTGGATCTTGACCAGATGGGCCAATGGGCTGAGAAGTGGCAGATGGAGTTTAATTCAGATAAATG
>NW_025211432.1:9614-11086 GCF_004010195.1 Chiloscyllium plagiosum
CTGTTTTCCCTGGAGCGTCGGAGGCTGAGGGGTGACCTTATAGAGGTTTACAAAATTATGAGGGGCATGGATAGGATAAATAGACAAAGTCTTTTCCCTGGGGTCGGGGAGTCCAGAACTAGAGGGCATAGGTTTAGGGTGAGAGGGGAAAGATATAAAAGAGACCTAAGGAGCAACCTTTTCACGCAGAGGGTGGTATATGTATGGAATGAGCTGCCAGAGGAAGTGGTGGAGAATAGTACAATTGCAACATTTAAGAGGCATTTGGATGGGTATACGAATAGGAAGGGTTTGGAGCGATATGGGCCGGGTGCTGGCAGGTGGGAGTAGATTGGTTTGGGATATCTGGTCAGCATGGACGGGTTGGACCGAAGGGTTTGTTTCCATGCTGTACATCTCTATGACTCTATGACTGTGTTAACCTCTCAAGAGTAACCTACAGCACCCAATTGAATAACATGTCGAATGGCCATCTGGGGTATGGATATAGACTGTAATGTTAACATTTAACTTTATTTTTCTACACAGTAATGCCTTCCTTTTAACTTAGACTTTGCGTTACTATGTGTATCTACGTTTTGTGCTGAGGTACCTTTGTACCTGAGATGCACAATGTTTGTACTTGTGTACATGTGACAATAAAGTTTAAGTCTATATCTAAATACCAAACACCTTCTTCACTCCCTTGTCTATCCCTGACTCCACTTTCAAACGTCTATGAACCAGCACTTCAAGGTCTCTTTGTTCAGCTACTGTCCCCAGGCCCTTTACCATTAAGTGCATTTGTCCCACCCTGACTTGCCTTTCCATAATGCAGCACCTCACATTTATCTGAATTAAACCCCATCTGCCACTCCTCAGCCCAGTAATCCATCTGATCAAGGTCCCATTGTACTCTGAGGGAATCTTCTCCGTTGTCCACGACACCTCCAATTTTGGTGTCAAAATTACTAACTATACCTCCAGTGTTCACATTCAAATTGTTTATATAAATGGCAAAAGCGGTGGACCCAGCACCAATCAATGTATCACACTACTGGCCACAGGTCTTCAGTCTGGAAAGCAACCTTCCAGTACCCAAACGACTAATTCTCCTTATATTCCACATGACCTAATGTGCCTAACCAATATACCATCCAGGTCTTTGTTGAAAACTGAACTGAAGTAATATAGATCACGTTCACCATTCTTTCTTCATCAATCCTCTTCATTACATCTTAAAATAACTCAATTAAGTTAGTAGAAAATTATTTCCCACCATGTTGATCTAATTTATGCTGAGCCTTTCCAAATATATGCAAAATGTGTTCCCAGGATCCTCCTTCAACATGTTGCCCAGCACCAATGCCAGGCTTACTAATCTAGAGTTCCCTGGCTTCTCCTTCCCACATTTCTTGAACAATGGCATCACGTCGCCAACCTTCAGCCTTCTGGCACCTTACCTGTGACTATCAATGATACAAATATCTCAG
>NW_025211432.1:11443-16271 GCF_004010195.1 Chiloscyllium plagiosum
CATCAAAGTGGATAACCATACATTTATCCAAATTAAACGGCATCTGCCATGCATCTGCCCACTCAACTACCCTGCTCAGGTCACCCTGTAATCTCCTAACATCCTCCTCACCTTTCACCCTGCCACCCAGCTTAGTATCATCAGCAAATTTGCTAATGTTATTACTAATACCATCTTCTATATCATTAACATATATTGTAAAAAGCTGCGGTCCCAGCACTGATCCCTGCGGTACCCCACTGGTCACTGCCTGCCATTCCAAAATGGAGCCATTTATCACTATGCTTTGTTTCCTGTCAGCCGACCAACTTTCAATCCAAGTTAGTACTTTGCCCCCAATGCCATACGCCCTAATTTTGCTCACTAACCTCCTATGTGGGACTTTATCAAAGCTTTCTGAAAGTCCAGGTACACTACATCTACTGGATCTCCCTCATCCATCTTCAGAGTTACATCCTCAAAATAGTCCAGAAGATTAGTCAAGCATGATTTCCCCTTCATAAATCTATGCTGAATCTGACCTATCCTGTTTCTACTATCCAGATGTGCTGCAATTTCATCCTTTATAATAGACTCCAGCATCTTTCCCACCACTGAGGCCAGACTAACTAGTCTATAATTTCCTGCTTTCTCTCTCCCACCTTTCTTAAAAAGTGGTACAACATTAACCACCCTCCAATCCACAGGAACTGATCCTGAATCTATGGAACTCTGGAAAATAATCACCAAAATGCATCCACGATTTCTCGAGCCACCTCCTTCAGTACCCTAGGATGTAGACCATCAGGCCCCGGGGACTTATTAACCTTCAGACCTAACAGTCTCTCCAACACCAAGTCCTGGCAAATATAAATTCCCTTCAGTTCAGGTACTTCAGCCACTGTTACCTCAGGGAAATTCCTTTTTGGAATGAACTGATCCTGCATCTTCTGCATTATACACAGAAATATCCGCCATTGTTCCTCCATTGTCATCCCTGCTAAGGTATTGCACCATTGAACTTTGGCCAGCTCCTCCCTCATAGCTCCACAGTTCCCTTTATTCAACAGAAATATTGTCACTTCCAATTGTACCCTCTCCCTTTCAAATTGCAGATTGAAGCTTATTGTATTATGGTCACTATGTCCCAATGGCTCCTTCACTTCGAGGTCCCTGATCAATTCTGGTTCATTGCACAATACTAGAGCCAGAATTGCTTTCTCCCTGGTAGGCTCCAGCACCAGCTGTTCTAAGAATCCATCTCTGAGGCACTCCACAAAGTCTCTTTCTTGAGGTCCAATACCATCATGATTCTCCCAGTCTACCTGCATGTTGAAATCCCCCATAACAACTGTAGTAACATCTCTGCGACAGGCCAATTTCAGCTCCTGATTCAACTTACATCCGACATCCAGACTACTGTTTGGAGGCCTGTAGATAACTCCAAAGAGGGTCTTTTTACCCTTAGTATTTCTCAGCTCTATCTACACTGACTCTACATCCCCTGATTCTAGGACCCCCGCGCAATGGTCTGAATATCATCCCTTACCAACATGGCCACCCCACCCCCTCTGCCCATCAATCTGTCATTACAAAAGCACGTGTAGCCTTGAATATTCATTTCCTAGTCCCTGTCCACTTGAAGCTACGTCTCAATTATCCCCACAATATCATATCTGCCAATTTCCAAAAGACCCTCATGCTCACCCATCTTATTTTTAATTTGTTACAGCCCTCACCCTTCCCATCAACTTCTATTTCACTCAACATTACAGCATGATCCCTTTCTGAGTTTTCTGCCTCATTGATACAGTTGTCTTTCTTGACTTCCCTTGTTCTAACTTTCCCTTCAATTTCCTTCTTAAACATCCAGTTTGTCCCCCTCCCCCCCACCCCACTTAGTTTAAATTAGCCGTGCTGCAGTAGCAAACCTGCCTGCCAGAATGCTGGTCCCTCACCTATTAAGGTGCAAACCATCTCTCTTGTAGAATTTATGCTTACCACAAAACATACCCCAGTGATCCAAGAATTTAAATCCTTGCTTCCGGCAGCAGTTCCCCAGCCACACGTTCAAGTCCATTATCTCCCTGTTTCTGGCCTCACCAGTGGAAGCAAACCGGAGATAACCACCGTCCTGCTTTTCAGCCTTCTTCGTAGTTCTCCGAAGTCCCTCTGTAGTATGTTCCTCCTCTTCTTCCCGACATCATTTGTGCCTACATGTACCAATGATTTGGAAATGCCGGTGTTGGACTGGGGTGTACAAAGTTAAAAGTCACACAACACCAGGTTATAGTCCAACAGGTTTAATTGGAAGCACACTAGCTTTCGGAGCGACACTCCTTCATCAGGTGATTGTGGAGGGCTCGATCGTAACACAGAATTTATAGCAACAATTTGCAGTGTAATTAATTTTTGCTATAAATTCTGTGTTACTATGGAGCCCTCCACAATCACCTGATGAAGGAGCGTCGCTCCGAAAGCAAGTGTGCTTCCAATTAAACTTGTTGGACTATAACCTGGTGTTGTGTGATTTTTGACATGTACCAACAATTTGTGCCGACATGTACCACTAGAGACATGTACTACCATATTCTATGATTGTGTGAGATATTGTACTATATATTTCTTTATTTTTATATTAAGGTTCCTTTATTTGCCAACCCACTCGATATTTACTCCTTCCGCATTTCATTCAGTCATTCATCAAACTGTGGTCTCCCCACTCCCCAGGGAAATGATTGGAAAATATTCACACGGACAAGATCTATATGCATTGAGAAGAAAATGGATTTATTAGTGACAGACAGCGTGGTTTTGTACGGGAGAGGTTGAGCCTTACTAACTTGACCACTTTTTTAAGGAGATGATGAAGATGATTAATGACTTCAGTAAAACCTTTGACAAGGCCCCTCATGGCAGACTGGTACAAAAGGTGAAGTCACATGGTATCGGGGTGAGCTGGCCAGATGGATTTTTCTATTTCGAACTGACTCAATCATAGGAGACAGAGGGGAGTGGTGGAGGCAGCTTTTCAGAATGGAGGGTTGTGACTAGTGGTGTTCCACAGGGATCAGAGCTGAGACCTCTACAGTTCATGGTCTTTGTAAATAATTTGGAGGAAAATGTGACGAGTCTAATTAGTATGTTTGTGGATGATACAATGATTGGGACGATACAAAGATTGGTGAAGTTGCGGATAATGAGGAGGATTGTCAGAGGATACAACAGAACATAGATCAGTTGGAGGCATAGGCAGAAAAATTGCAGATGGAGTTTAATGTGAGGTGATGCATTTTGAAAGGTCAAATACAGCTACCAATTATATAGTGAATGGAAGAACCCTTCGGAGTATTAATATGTAGATGGATCTGGGTGTGCACACCCACAGATCACTAAAGGTGGCAGTGTCACAGTGTCATAGAGTCAGAGAGATATGCAGCATGGAAATAGACCCTTCCATCCAACTCATCCATGTCATCCCAACACAATCTAATCCCACCTGCCAGCACCTAGCCCATATCCCTCCAAACCCTTCCCATTCACATACCCATCCAGATGCCTTTTCAATGTTGCAATTGTACTAGCCACCACCACTTCCTCTGGCAGCTCATTCCATTTACGGAAAACTCTCTGAATGAAAACGTTGCTCCCTAGGTCTCTTTTATATCTTTCCCCTCTTACCCTAAACGTATGCCCTCTAGTTCTGTACTCCCACACTCCAGGGAAAAGACTTTGTTTAGTTATCCTATCCATGCTCCTCATGATTTTATAAACCTCCATAAGATCACCCCTCAGCCTCTGACGCTCCAGGGAAAGAATTCCCAGCCTATTCTACCTCTCCCTATAGCTCAAATTCTCCAACCCTGGCAACATCCCTTTAAATCTTTACTTAACCCTTTCAAGTTTCACAACATCATTCCGATAGGAAGGAGACTGGAATTGCACGCGATATTCCAGCAGTGCCTTAACCAATGTCCTGTACTGAAAAATGTGGTGCTGTTAAAACACAGCAGGCCAGGCTGCCTGGCCTGCTGTGTTTTTCCAGCACCACATTTTTCAACTCTGGTCTCCAGCATCTGCAGTCCTTACTTTCTCCCAATGTCCTGTACTGCCACAACATGACCTCCCAACTCCTGTATTGCCACAACATGACCTCCCAACTCCTGTACTCGATACTCTGGCCAATAAAGGAAAGCATTACAAATGCCTTCTTCACTAACCTATCTACTTGAGATTATGATTTCATAGAACTATGAACCTGCACTCCAAGGTCTCTTTGTTCAGCAACACTCCCTATGACCTTACCATGAATGTGTATGTCCTGCTAAGATTTGTTTTCCCAAAATGCAGCACCTCACAATTATCTAAATTAAACTCCATCTGCCACTCCTCAGGCCATTAGTCTATCTGATCAAGATCCTGTTGTAATCTTCGCTGTCCACTACACCTCCAATTTTGGTGTTTTCAGCAAACTTACTAACTATATCTCTTATGCTCACATCCAAATCATTTATATAAATGTTGAAAAGTAGTGGACCCAGCACCAATCCTTGTGGCACTCCACAGGTCACAGGTCTCCAGTCTGAAAAACAACCCTCCTCCACCACCATCTGTCTTCTACCTTTGAGCCAGTTCTATATCCAAATGGCTAGTTCTCCCTGCATTCCATGAGATCTAACCTTGCTCACCAATCTCCCATGGGGAACCTTGTCGAACGCCTTACTGAAGTCCATATAGATGACATCTACCGCTCTGCCCTCATCAACCCTCTGTTACTTGTTCAAAAATGTCAATCAAGTTTGTAAGACATGATTTCCCACACACAAAGCCATATTGACTATCCTTAATC
>NW_025211432.1:16620-23095 GCF_004010195.1 Chiloscyllium plagiosum
CTTGCTGATCTTTGAGGGGCCCTATTCTCTCCCCAGTTACCCTTTTGTCCTTAATGTATTTGTAAAAACCCTTTGGATTCTCCTTAACTCTATTTGCCAAAGCTATCTCATGTCCCCTTTTTGCCCTCCTGATTTCTCTCTTACGTATACTCTTCTAAGGATTCACTCGATCTATCCTGTCTATGCCTGACATGTGCACTCGATCTATCCTGTCTATACCTGACATGTGCTTCCTTTCTTGCTGGTGGATAAGGGACTAAAAAGTCCTATGGCATGCTTGCCTTCATTGGAATGGGTATTGAGTATAACAGTAGTCCAAAGATGTGTGGGTTAGGTGAATTGGCCAAGCTAGATTGCCCATAGCGTTCAGGGATGTGTAAGGTAGGCGCATTATTCAGGGGAAATGTGGAATAATAGGGGAGGGGAATGGGTCTGCGTGGGATATACTTCAGAGGGTCGGTGTGGACTTGTTTGGCCAAATGGCCTGTTTCCACAATGTAAGGATTCTATGGTTTCTATGATAGGCAAGTTATGCTTCAGCTTTGTAAAACTTTAGTTTGGGTGCACTTGGAATATTGTGTCTAGTTGTGATCACCACACTACGAGAAGGACATTGATGCTTTAGACAGGGTACAGAAAAGGTTTGCCAGGGTGTTGCCTTAGTATGAGTGGTTTTAGCCATGAAGACAGTTTGGATAGACTGGATTTGTTTACATTGGAATGTAGAATTTTGTAAGGTTGTGAATGGCATTGGATGAAGTGGAAATATGAGGCTTTTTCCCAGGGTGGAGGGGTCAAGTACAAAAGGCACAGGTTCAAACCACAAGGAGGGAAGTTTAAAAGAGATGTGCAAGGCCCGTGTTTCACACAAAGGGTGGTGAGTGCCTGGAATGTACTGCCAAAGGCAGTGATAGAAACAGACACATTAGCAGCATTCAAGGAATACCTGGACAAATACTCAAATAGGAAGGGAATAGAGGGATACGGATCCTGGAAATGAAGATGGTTTTAGTATGGAAGCTGAGGATCCTGGAAATGAAGATGGTTTTAGTATGGAAGCTGAAAATGTGTTGCTGGAAAAGCGCAGCAGGTCAGGCAGCATCCAGGGAACAGGAGAATCGACTGAAGAAGGGCTTATACCCGAAACGTCGATTCTCCTGTTCCTTGGATGCTGCCTGACCTGCCGCGCTTTTCCAGCAACACATTTTCAGCTCTGATCTCCAGCATCTGCAGCCCTCACTTTCTCTCAAAGTCTTTAGTATGGAAGGGTAACATGTGTCAGCGCAGGCTTGGAGAGCCGAAGGGCCTGTTCCTGTGCTGCATTGTTCTTTGTTCTTCTCTGTTCAGTGAGCTCTTCCTGCATTTAAAACACTGCATCAGGGATGCTATGAAACAACTCCGGATCACTGAGATACAGACTCACCTTGGAGGATACAGTCCCAGATGTGGCTTTCCCAGACTAGTGCACATGGAAGTTTGAATATTGAGTTTTACTTTTAAAAAGACACCTCTGCTGGATACTATTGAGACAAAAATATCAGTGCAATCACATTTTCAGAATTCCAGTGGCTTTCCAGTCAGATCACTACTTCAAATCCCTTGATTAGATTCCAGTCTGTAACTCACTCCAGGGTATTTATTATTCTAGATATAAACCTCTTGGAACACGCCAAAAAGAAATCACTGGAGAACCGCAGCAGGTCTGGCAGCATCTGTGGAGGGATAAGAGAGTTAATGTTTCTAATCCAGGTTAATTGGAGTTTTGAAACAAGGATTCCTTCCTCCCAGGAACTGAGACTTCTCTGAACTGCTTCCAATGTAAGTATATCATTTTCATAACTGAAACCAAAACTGAGCGCAATATTGATGTGTGGTCTGAACAGTGACCGTGCAGTTGTAACAAGACTCCCTCCTTTATTACACTACTCCCTCCCTGAGGGGTAACATTTTCATGCAGATTGAGACAAAAAATTTCAGTGCAATCACATTTTCAGAATTCCAGTGGCTTTCCAGTCAGATCACTACTCCGAATCCCTTGGTTAGATTCCAGTCTGTAACTCACTCCGGGGTATTGATTATTCTAGATATAAACCTCTTGGAGCACACCAAAAAGAAATCACTGGAGAACCGCAGCACGTCTGGCAGCATCTGTGGAGGGATAAGAGAGTTACTGTTTCTAATCCAGGTTAATTGGATTTTTGAAACAAGGAACTGAGACTTTTCTGAACTGCTTCCAATGCAAGTATATCGTTTTCATAAAGGAAACCAAAACTGAACGCAATATCGATGTGTGGTCTGAACAGTGACCGTGCAGTTGTAACAAGACCTCAATCCTTTTATACATTACTCCCTAACGTTAAAGATCAATATTCCATCCATCTACTTACTTCTTTGACGTACTTGTATGTTACTCTTTTGTGATTCTTCTCCAAGAACAGGCAGATCCTCCTCCTCCAGAATTCTGTCATCTGTCTCCTTTTAAATAATATTCTAATTATTCCTGTCAATCAAACAACCTCATGCCACAGCCACATTATACTCTAGGTTCCTTTTCCTTCCCATTTATTCAACCTAACCCAGTAGTTTAACGTGATTGTAAATAGTTGAGGTCACAGCATTGATCCCTGCGACACTCCATTAGTTACCAGTTTGAAACTGAAGCCTTTATTCTGATTTTGTATTTCCTGTAATCAGGCTTTCATCTTCTACCCTGCTTATATATTATCACTGGCAAAATTTATAAAATCATGAGGTGGGGGCAGAGACAAGATGAATAGCCAAGGCCTGTTCTCCAGGGCAGGGGAGTCCAAAACCAGATGGCACAGGTTTATGGTGAGAAGGGAAAGATTTAAAAGGGACCTGAGGAGCAACATTTTCATGCAGAGAGGGTGTGTGTATGGAATGGGCTGCCAGAGAAAGTGGTCCAGGCAGGTACAATTACAACATTTCGGAGACATTTGGACAGGGACATGAATAGGAAAGATTTAAAGGGATAAATAAATATTGAACTGTTTCCAGAACACTGAAAGTAAATGTAATTTTGAACAACTCTATTACAATCCTTGTCCAGAATTGCATGTGAGACAATCTATTTTACTGAATTTGCCTGTGCCAAGGATGTGTTTCTGGGATGTTACTCTATTGGAGCAGTTGCTGCTTATGAGTTAAATAACCCATTGTTCTGCTAAGTTTTCCAATAGTTATTCCAACTCTTCTTTCTTTTGTCTGTAATTTGATTTTGATTTTATTGTCACATGTACTCAGTACAAAGGTACAGGAATACAGTGAGAAGTGTATAATGTCACCACACAATGAGCCATCTTAGGGACAAATACCTTGACACAGAATCTTAAGAAGAAGGTATGAAGAAAGAACAATGTTAAAAATTCAACACTTTTTATTTTTAAAGTAAATATAGTATAACATAAAACACATGATGTAAGTTTAAAAGTTACACGTTGCAGACCTTCTGACTTTTAAGTGGAAAATAAAGGAATAAAGATGCAGGTTTAAACATTACAGTCTTTCTTAAGTGCTTAATCTCAGTTGGACCGCACTTCAAAGAATCACCTTGAGATCAGAGGTCCATGCTAAGGCGATAGCTGGCCAAGAGACTGCACATGCTGGGCCAAGAGATCACTCACCAGGCCGAGAGAGCATCAGACTGGGCTGAGAGATACCCACAGCTGGCTGAGAGATCATCACACCGGGCCAAGAGATCATCACACCTTGATGAGAGATCACCACCCTGGGCTGAGAGATCACCACGCTGAGCTGAGAGAGCACCATGTCAGGCTGAAAGATCACCATGCCGGGCTGAGAGATCACCATCCCCCCAGCTGAGAGTTGACCATGCCGGGCCGAGAGATCACCAAACTGGGCTGAGAGATCATCATGCTGGGCTGAGAGATTACCATGGCGGGCTGCGAGATCCCCACACCCGGCCAAGATCCATCACTAGAGTAAAAGTCACCGAATTGTGGCCACTGTCCCCAAAGTGGGAGAGGTTTGAAGGGGTGTGGGCCAGAGGCTGGCAAATGGGACTTGATTGATTTCATCTAATACAATTATTCTCTCTCATTTAGTTTGAATATCCCCTTTTCAAATGAAGGAATACTCACAGAGCTCCCATCTGCAGCATATGAGACAATGCTGAAGCAAACCAATATTCTGTTCCTCCCTCATTCAGCTTGAATAGTACGTACTACTTCGATATTCAAGTAATTCTCCTCTTTTGAACAAGGCTGAACTAATATCACTAATTATTCCTCTAATCTGCAAGGGCACATGGCAATGCTGCAGTTGGGAATTTGCCACACAGGGGTTGACATTCTTAAGAGACCATAAAGTGCATTAGGCCTGTATTCTATAGGCCAAGAACCCATGGGAAAGCTACGTAAAAATAAATTTTCAGGGAGTTTGTGCAAAAGTTTATCAACTGTAAAGTAGTGATGGTAGGAGCCATTTTGGGAAAGCAAATATTAGCAGAAATTATACACTTAATGGTAAGGTCCTGCTGAAGTGCTGGAACAAAGAGACCTTGAAGTGCAGGTTCTTGCACCTTGAACGTAGAGTTGCAGGTAGGATAAGATAGTGAAAAAGGCGTTTGGTATGCTTTCCTTTATTAGTCACAGTATTGAACACAGGAGTTAGTTGCAGCTGTACAGGACATTGGTAAGGCCACTTTTGGAATATTGTGTGCAATTCTGGTCTCCTTCCTTTTAAAAGGATGTTGTGAGACTTGAAAGGGTTCAGAAAAGATTCACAACAATGTTGCCAGGGTTGGAGGATTTGAGTTGCAGGGAGAGGTTGAACAGGCTGGGGCTGTTTTCCCCAGAGCATTGGAGGCTATGGGGTGACTGTATAGAGGTTTATAAAGTCATGAGGGACATGGATAGGATAAATAGACAAATGGGGTGGGGAAGTCCGAAATTAGAGAGCATAGGTTTAGGGTAAGAGGGGAAAGATATAAAAGAGACTTAAGGGGCAACTTTTTCACACAGAGGGTGGTACGTTTATGGAATGAGCTGCCAGAGGATGTGGTGGAGGCTGGTAGAATTGCAACATTGAAAAAGCATTTGAATGGGTATATGAATAGGACGGGTTTGGAAGAAGATGGGCCGGGTGCTGGCAGGTGGGGCTAGATTGGGTTGGGATATCTGGATGAGTTGGACCGAAGGGTCTGTTTCTGTGCTGTACATCTCTATGACCCGATGACTCTAACTGGGCGGAGTGGACAAGCTCGATCTCAGGTGTCCTGTTTCACCTCCATCTTGGAATTGTCGCTATTTTAAAATCACTATTTTAACTGCAGTGTCAGAGTAAAGTGCGCTTGGCTTCAAGCCTATCGATTTGTCCAATTGCCTCTGGAACACAATGACTTACACTTGCCTTTAGAAAATAAGAAATAACTATTCTTTCGTGAGTTATTCTTACTCCTTTTTACTTAAAGAACCTCTTTGGATGCATCCTAACCTTCTCAGCCAAGGCCATCCCATGCCCCCTTTTTGCTTTCCTGATTTCTTCTTCAGTAAACCTCTGTATCCCCTGCATACATTAAGGGATTCCCTTGGTCCCAGCTGCCGGTACCTCAGCCTTACCTCATTCGTTTTCTGGTCAAAACCTCAATATCTCTTGTCATTCAGGGCTCCCTATTCCTGTCAACCTTGCCTTTCACCTTCATAGGAACATATAGACCTTGAACTCCAGTGATCTCACTTTTAAAAGCCTCCCACTTGCTGGAGGTCCCTTTGCCTGCAAACAAATTACTCCAATTAACCCCTGCAAGCTCCTGTCTAATTCCATCAAAATTCACCTTTCTCCAATTTAGAACTTGAACCTGTGGACCAGTTCCTCTCCATAACTACTTTAAAATTAATAGGACTGGTCCCACTATCATCTCCATCACCTGTCCTGCCCTATTTCCCATGAGTAGGTCGAGTTTGTTGCTTCCTGAGTAGGATCCTCTATAGGAGAAAGTGAGGTCTGCAGATGCTGGAGATCAGAGCTGAAAATGTGTTGCTGGAAAAGCGCAGCAGGTCAGGCAGCATCCAAGGAACAGGAGAATTGACGTTTCGGGCATAAGCCCTTCTTCAGGAATCCTGAAGAAGGGCTTATGCCCGAAACGTCGATTCTCCTGTTCCCTGGATGCTGCCTGACCTGCTGCACTTTTCCAGCAACACATTTTCAGCTAGGATCCTCTATATACTGCTTGAGGAAACTTTCATGAATGCATTTAACAAATTCATTTGCTCGCTTGATCCTATTCCACTCTTTCATAAGTTTATGGCTGATAAGTCTATGTTTTGAGTTCCCATCTACCCAGTGTAACCTTAGATTCTTGTATGCAAGGAAATAAATCTACCTGTGACTTAAAAATATCCATTGTCCTCACCTCTCCTACTTTCTGGGACAGACAATTCCAAAGTTACACACCCAAACACTCTTCATCTCCGTCCAAAAAGTGTGACCCCTC
>NW_025211433.1:0-3599 GCF_004010195.1 Chiloscyllium plagiosum
CACACACACACACACACAGCCACACACACAACTTTTTACTGCACCTTTTTGACAGGTTCCACGTTTGCCCTGTACAGGACAATGTCGGAGAGACTATCTCTATACAGGAGGGTTTAGGGTACACCCCTCTGTAGAACTCCAGGGAAAGTGCGGGGAGAGAGCGAGGGTGGGCCGACCGTCATTTGGAGACGGTCCCTGTTTAATCAGTGTAAACAAAAGATGCGATCACTGTCGGAAACACGTCTTTGATGTTGCTTCCATCGGGACCTTGAGATCACCTTCGGACAATTGGGATTCGGATAATCGAAGTTCCTCTGTATTAAGTGCCACTCTCTGTGGTAGAATCATAGAATTCCTACAGTGTGGACGCAGGCCATTTGAGCCATCAAGTCCACACTGCCCCTCTGAAGAGTGACCTATCCCTGTAGCCCTGCATTTCCCATTGCTAATATACCTAGCCTGCTTATCCTTGGACACCATGGGACAATTTAGCATGGTCGGTTACCTGACATTCACACCTTTGGACTGTGGGAGGAAACCCACACAGACACTGGGAGAACGTGCAAACTCCACACACACAGTCGACAGAGGGTGGAGTCGAACCCGGGTCCCTGGCGCTGTGAGGCAGCAGCGCCAACCACTGAGCTGCCCTAAGTAGCACATTCCACGTTCACCCCGGATTTAAGAAAACAATTTCTCCTGAAGCCTTTAGAACAGACCATTTTCTGGAAACTCTCGGATCTGGATCGAGGCGCTGTGCTCCAGAGAAGGGATTAGTCCACGTTTGCCTCCACCTGTAAAAGCAGGGGGCCGGCCTGAGATTTAACACTTTGCCCGCTGGACAGCACCTCTGTCACGGTCTGCTGAGTCCGAGGGGGGGAGGAGGGAAGGTGGCAGTGTTAACCACTGAGCCCTGAGTGGACTTACCCGGACACCCATAAACCGGTCTTTCAGCACTATCCAGGAGAGCAGGAAGACAAAAGCTTTATTGCAGCAGAAGAGGGCAGAGGCGTCTGTGGTGCTGATTTTCTTTAGCCCCATGAAGTATAGGTAGTTAGTTAGGGTCCAGAGGATGGAGAAAGGAGCTGTCTGCTTAAGGAGTCTCCTGAGAGAGAAGGGGTCCTGGCTGAGAAAATGACTACATTGGCTGTGGGCAAAAGGAAGAGATCCAATTAACAGTGGTGTGGTCATTTTTAAAATTGAGTTTCAAAAATGTGCTTTATGTACGTAGATTTTACATGAGTCGCCAAAGCTCCGTACACAGGAAGAAAACAAACACAACATTGGAGTTTGATTCTATCCGACAAACAAACCAATCTCTTGGAAGATTATATTTGAGGTACCAGGGGGGGTCCAATAAGTTGACTTCATTAGGAAGGCCTCAGATGGTTGTCTTTGCCCACCGCACTTCGGCAGCAGCCCGAAGCTTTAAGCGTCCCTCAGTACATAATCCTGGATCTCGGAATGTGCCAGTCTGCAACATTCAGTTGGGGTCAACCCCTTGCTGCGGAAGACCGATAGGTTTCGAGAAGGCCAAAGAGCGTCTTTCACCGAGTTGACGGCCCCTCAGGCCCATTCTCTCAGATGTTTGTCTCGGCACGCATCCCGGGGAACAGACTGTATGGCACGGAGTCCTACTCGGGATGAACCCCGGCAAAAAAAAACCAAACAAACCCCCACCGCAACTTCCTCCAGAATTCCCGTGCAAAGGCACATTCCAGAAGGAGATGTGTGACTGTGTCTACACCCCACCTGCAGCCGCTCTGAGGGCAGCATGTGGTGATGCAGACGGACTGGGCGGACAAGCAGGATCTAGCGGGTAGTGCCCTTCTCACCACCAGCCGAGCGACCACAGTGGCATGATCCGGACTAAAAGTCCCTTGGTCGTGCCGGACTTGAATAGAGCGGAAAAAATGAGAAGAATTGCCTGAACCTCGCACCTTGCACTCGTCAGGACAAATGCGAAAATGTTAAACACGCGTGACGACGTAGACCACAGACGTGTTGGAAGTTGACCTCGGGTTGACTGACGGGTTGCCGTTGATGAAAGCACTGGGGGATAGGTAGGCTCCTGGGTAACTGAAAAGGTTGTGCCTGTGACCAATGCCATCGCAGGGCGGAATCAACCGGGTGGATGCTCAGTGGCTCCCCCAGTGGCTGATGTTCATTTCTTTTTGATTGTTCCTGAGGGTTTTTTACTGTGTGAAAGGTGGTTTTGTGTAATGGGTTCTATTTTCTTATCAATGGAGTCACCTCAGCGTTTACAGTCGATAATCTGTGGACAAACAGTTGGGCCCTTTATTTCTCACCGAAGGCAATTGAATTTGTGAAAGCATGTGTTAAACTTTTAAAATAATTGCAATTTTTAACATGGAGCGGAATGTGGTATCAAGTAACGCATTAAAACACAAATTCCTCATCATTTAATTTTACACTTTAAGAGGCTTCTGGGCATAAATAGGAACTAGGGTGACACTGCGGCTGCAGCTACACATGTAGACGATTCAGGGTACCATATTTGTGCTGGGAATATACGCTGAATTTTTTAAAAAACTCTCAGCTTGAAGCTGTTCCAACTTGCCAATTGAATGGTACCTTTTCTGTTGCCATCGTTTGGAAATTTGTGATTCTTGCTTTTGTCCTGAAAACAAAACCCTATGGCAACAATCTTAATTCTAATTGGCCTGTCACTGGGCTTAGTAAGTCCAGAAGGCCTGGGCGATAAGTTCAAATCCCAGTATGGGCAGTGAATAGAAACTTCAATTCAGCTCTTTGTTAAAAAAAGATTAATCAGCAAATGGTTGGTATCGGCAAAAATAGAGTGACCACGTATTTGTCGACGATAGAATCCCCTACAGCGTGGAAGCAGATCATTCGGCCCATCGCATCTACACTGACCCTCCAAAGAGCATCCCACCCAGACCTACCCTATCCCTGTCACCCCACATTTCCCATGGCTAATCCAACGAACCTACACATCCCTGAACCCTACTTCAATCCACCTGAACCTGCACATCTTTGGACTGTGAGAGGAAACCGGCGCACCCGGAGGAAACGCACACCGACAGGGGGAGAATGTGCAAACCCCACACAGACAGTCGCCCGAGGGTAGAATCGAACCTGGGTCCCTGGCAGTGCTAACCCCAGTTGTTAACTGGATCATGAGTGATCCCTTCTCAAGAGGGATCGCTGCAGTCCTCTACTTGTTCGGGGCCAACTTGGCGCTGTCGCCCTCAAAACCAAAGCAATCGAAACTTAAAACAAGCAACCAGGGTTGGCAAACAGTGCCAGTCTTGCCAGTGATGCCTACACTCCCACATCCTGGGATGGAGTGGTTCACACAACTCTTGGGAACAGTGTGACAGTGCAGGGTGCCTGGTGTGTGTGTGTGTGTGTGCATATATGTGTGTGTCTGTGAGTGTGTGAGCGTGAGTGTGTGTGAGTGCGAGTGTGTGTGTGTGTGTATGTATGTGAGTGTATGTGTGTCTGAGTGTGTGTGAGTGTGTGTGTGTATGAGTGTGAGTGTATGTGTGTGCGTGTGAGAGTGTGTGCGCGCGAGTGTCTGCGAGTGTGAGTGTGTGTGTGTGAGTGTATGTGTG
>NW_025211433.1:8000-9577 GCF_004010195.1 Chiloscyllium plagiosum
CTTCTACATATTCCTCAGCCCCACCTTTTCCCCCTATCCCTCCCTCTCCCGTCTTCCCTCTATCTCTCTCAATCCCACCTTTTCCCCACATCCTTCCATCTCACGTCTTCCCTATATCTCTCTCAATCCCACCTTCTTCCCTAATCCCTCCATCTCCCCTTTTCCCCCCATGTCCCCTCAGCCCTGCCTTCTCCCCAAATATCTCAATTTCAACTCCACCACATTTCTCCCATGTACCCTGACCTCCCCTCTGCCTCACACCCCTCAGTCTCTGCAGTACGGTAGCCCAGTGCTGCTGCCTCATGGCGCCAGGGACCCGGGTTCGCTTCCACCTTGGGGGAGGTTTGCCACTGTTTCTCCCTGTGGGTGTGTAGTTTCCCTCCGGGTGCTCCGATTTCCTCCCACAGTCCCAAGATGCGCAGGTTAGGCTGGATTGGCAGTGTTAAATTGCCCCGTAGTGTCCGGGGATGTCCAGGCTAGGGGGATTAGCCAGGGTTACAGGGATAGGGTAAGGAGAGTTTCAGAGTAGGAGGGAGACGATGCGCTGAATGGCCTGCTTCCACACTGTAAGGATTCTATAAATCATCCTCCTTTCATATCCCTGAACAGCACCTACTTAGCACCTTCTCCAACACCCTCACTCTCACCTTAATTCTTTTGATTCCCCCTGTTAATGCCCTCTTGACGTTGGTCCCTTTTGACATTGGACCATGTCATGCCATCCACCATTTCTGTTCCCTCCCAGCATGCCCCATCACTTCGCCCTGAAAGGTTTGACCTTCTGGTGATGGACAAAGATCCTGGACCTGAGAGCTTGACGCGCGTTCCTTTCCCCACCGACGCTGCACGGTCCCCAGCCATTTCCCGTTTCGCTTTTCCGATTTCCAGCGCCCGCGGCGTCACCCTGTCTCCTCCCTGGTGTTGCGCTAAACCCCTCGTGGCCTGCCCCCCCCTCCCCCCTCAACCACCTCACCTGAACTGCCTGAGCTGCAGGCCCCTCTCTCCGGAGGTCAGCAGGCGGCAGGAGCAGTAGCCGGGGAAGAGTAGGAGGTTCCAGTTGGCCGAGTGCCAGGCCACCAAGAACGGCGACTCAAAGTCCCGCAGCGCCGCCTTCGCCAGTTGCGTCATGCCCGCCCAGCTGCCTGCCAGGCAGACCGCCAGTGCCAGGCCCACAGCCACTCTCCCCAGCGTGCCGAGGGGGCTAGGCCAGCAGCAGGGTGCCACGCTGTCCTCGCGGAACTGTGCCAGAGCCTCCGGAATCTCATCATTGCCTTCGACGGGATAGTGGAGAAGATAAAGAGAGACCGGGTCAGTAGGATTGATTTATTGTCAGTGTAAGCACAGCAAAAAGCTTTGCTTGTAAGCAAGGACATTTGATGGGCTTCTTGCTGAGATATTTGTATCACCGATAGTCACAGGTGAGGTGCCGGAAGACTGGAGGTTGGCAAACGTGGTGCCACTGTTTAAGAAGGACGGTAAAGACAAGCCAGGGAACTATAGACCGGTGAGCCTGACCTCTGTGGTGGGCAAGTTGTTGGAGGGAATCCTGAGGGACAGGATGTACATGTATTTGGAAA
>NW_025211433.1:10143-23098 GCF_004010195.1 Chiloscyllium plagiosum
GGTTCAGAAAAGATTTACAAGGATGTTGCCAGGGTTGGAGGATCTGAGCTACAGGGAGAGGCTGAACAGGCTGGGGCTGTTTTCCCTGGAGCGTCGGAGGCTGAGGGGTGACCTTATAGAGGTTTACAAAATTATGAGGGGCATGAATAGGATAAATAGACAAAGTCTCTTCACTGGGGTGGGGGAGTCCAGAACTAGAGGGCATAGGTTTAGGGTGAGAGGGGAGAGATATAAAAGAGACCTAAAGGACAACATTTTCACACAGAGACGGGTACGTGTATGGAATGAGCTGCCAGAGGAAGTGGTGGAGGCTGGTACAATTGCAACATTTAAGAGGCATTTGGATGGGTATATGAATAGCAAGGGTTTGGAGGGATATGGGCTGGGTGCTGGCAGGTGGGACTAGATTGGGTTGGGATGTCTGGTTGGCATGGACAGGTTGGACCAAAGGGTCTGCTTCCGTGCTGTACATATCTCTATTACTCTATAACATACAGATCAGAAAGACTTAGACAGAGTCATACAGGTTACATTGCACTCGGCGAGAGCGACATTAGCAAGGTCAGCATTATTGGAGGCTAGAGGGGTCCATTCATCAGCCTAATGGCAGCCGGGAAGAAGCTGTCCCTGAACCTGCTGGTGCGTGCGGTCAGGTTTCTGTATCTTCTGCCTGAGGGAAGAGGGTGTAGGAGATCATTACCGGGCTGCGATGGATCCTGGATGGTGTTGGCTGCCTTTACGTGGCAGCGAGCTGTGTAAATGGAGTCCAGGGATGGGAGGTTGGCATCTGTGATGGTCTGGGCTGTGCATACCACCCGCTGTAGTTCCTTACAGTCCTGGGCAGAGCAGTTGCCGTTATCAGGCCGTTATACACCCAGACTGTATGCTTTCAATGGTATATCTGTGGATGAGGGGTCCTAGGACAGGCAGAATTTTCTGAGCCACTTGAGGAAGAAGAGGCGTCATGTGCCGCGTGCTATTTTGGCAGTACCAATGGGCTGATGGTAATGGTTCTGTGATCCAGCAGGAAATGAATTTGTGTACCAATCCCACTGTGGCAGCAATTTACATTCAGTTAATAAAGCGTGAAATTCGAGAGCTAGTCTCCGTGATGGCGACTATCATCCGTGGTCACAAAACCTCATGTGATTCATCACTTCCTTTAGGGAAGGAAGTCTGTGAAGGATTGTGGGAAAACAAAGGATATTGGCACTCAGTCATAGAACTTGTGCAGACACAAGGGGCTAAATCCTGGAAAGGCAAATCAGGGCAGGACTTGTACAGTTAATGATAAGGTCTTGGGAGTGTTGCCAAACAAAAAGACCTTGGACTGCAGGTTCATAGCTCCTTGAAAGCAGAGTCGCAGGTAGATAGGATAGTGAAGAAGGCATTTGGTATGCTTTCCTTTGATTGGTCAGTGCATTGAGTACAGGGGTTGGGAGGTCATGTTGCAGCTGTACAGGACACTGGTCAGGGCCACTTTTGGAATACTGCGTTCAATTCTGGTCTCCCTGCTATAGCGAAGATATTCTGACACTTGAAAGCATTCAGAAAAGATTTACAAGGAAGTTGCCAGGTTTGGAGGGTTTGAGCTACAGGGAGAGACTGAATAGGCTGGGGCTGTTTTCCCTGGAGCGTCGGAGGCTGAGGGGTGACCTTATGGAAGTTTTGTAAATCGCGAGGGGCCTGGATAGGGTGAATAGCCAGTGTCATTTTCCCAGGGTAAACTGGAGGGTATAGGTTTAAGGTGAGAGGGGAAAGATGTAAAAGGCACCTAAGGGGGCAGCTTTTTCACGCAGAGGGTGGTGCATGTATGGAATGAGGAAGTGGTGGAGGCTGGTACAATGACAACATTTAAAAGGCATCTGGATGGGTATATGAATAGGAAGGGTTTGGAGTGGTATGGGATAAATGCTGGCAAATGGGACGAGATTAATTTAGGATATCTGGTCAGCATGGAGCGAAGGGTTTGCTGTACAACGCTATGAATGGCCTCCTCTTACACTTTAATTTGACAATAGGAAATTGCCACCCTTATCCATGTGGTTCCAGACCCACAACATTGTGGTTGGTACTTGAATGTCTCTGAAATGGCCGAGCGAGCCACTCAGTTTAAGGACTCTGCCCACGTCTCATGAAAAGCTAAATAATGATAAAAAGGAAAACTCAATGAGGAACTTACAAATGATCCCCGGCTTTATAAAATACTGGCTGGATCTCACAGCTGGAGTATCGTGCCTGATTCCAATGATTTAGGAAGAATGTCAGTGCTTTATAATGGAGGTTTTCAAGTATACTCTTACCTTCTGGAATACGGATTCTAAAGTAGAGATAAATTGGTTTTTGATTTTAATCCTGAGGAAGTAACTGTTTTTTTTGAAGGACAGAATGCCATTTCACATCAACATTTCCAAGGAAGTATGTGACTTAAGCTTGTTATGAAGCTGAGCAGATACACTCAAAATATTTTAAGAAGATAGCCTAAACCCTAACTTTTCTTATATTAAAGGTAAATGTCAGACACTATGTTCTAGGCATGATTGTTCAAACTACTCGACATGAGGCAAAACAGAATTTATTCATACACTATAGTTACGTTACAACAAAAGAAAGAGGAACTTGGAATAACTTAACTCTTTTGGAAACCTTAACAAAATAATAGTGGGTGGGTTGCTCTTCGGAGGGTCGGTATGGACCTCTTGGGCCGAAGGGCCTGTTTCCACACTGTAAGTAATCTAATCTAATCTAATCTAATCTAATCTAATCTAATCTAATAGGCTATTTCACTACTAAACAGTAACTGTTCTATGTATTAACATCCCATAAACACATTCTTGGCAAAAGGCGAGTTCAGAAAATAGGTTGGCTCCAGTTGCAGCCAGAAAGGCCCAGTTTTTGGAAATAACTAAAAGAGGCACAAGAAAAGATAGCTTCTGCCTCTTCAAGACCCCAACAGCAACCGCTGAAACCTCATCCCTAGTTGTGTGGGTGAGAGCTTTACCACACCCAGTCAGGCTGCTTCTATTGTTCCAACTTTTAAACAACCATCCAAGGCTTCACATGATTTGGACATGCCGGTGTCGGACTGGGGTGTACAAAGTTGAAAATCACACAACACCAGGCTATAGTCCAACAGGTTTAAGTGTTAGCACTAGCTTTCGGAGCGCCGTTCCTTCATCAGGTGGTTGTGGAGGACACAATTGTAAGGCACAGAATTTATAGCAAACGTTTACAGTGTGATGTAACATCACATGTTATCTTTGCATAGACTGCTCACCGCCTATGCCCCAGTCTCTATCTCTAAAAGAAACCAGGACAAAACTTACCTCTTAAAGACACAGTTTATCACAAGCTAAATGAGTACTGGAGTTGGGAGAACATTGACTGGGCCACTGTTGGAATATTGTGTGCAATTCTGGTCTCCTTCCTATTGGAAGGATGTTGTAAAACTTGAAAGGTTCAGAAAAGATTTACAAGAATGTTGCAAGGGTTGGAGGGTTTGAACCACAGGGAGAGGCTGGGGCTGTTTTCCCTGGAGCGTCGGAGTCTGAGGGGTGACCTCATAGAGGTTTATAAAATCACGAGGGGCACGGATAGGATAAATAGACAAAGTCTTTTCCCTGGGCTCAGGGAGTCCAGAACTAGAGGGGCATAGGTTTAGGGTGAGAGGGGAAAGTCATAAAAGGGAGAGGCTGTGGCTGTTTTCCCTGGAGCGTCGGAGTCTGAGGGGTGACCTCATAGAGGTTTATAAATTCACGAGGGGCACGGATAGGATAAATAGACAAAGTCTTTTCCCTGGGCTCAGGGAGTCCAGAACTAGAGGGGCATAGGTTTAGGGTGAGAGGGGAAAGTCATAAAAGGGACTTAAGAGGCAACTTTTTCACACAGAGGGTGGTGCGTGTATGGAATGAGCTGCCAGAGGAAGTGGAGGAGGCTGGTACAATTGCAACATTTAAAAGGCATTTGGATGGGTATATGAATAGGAAGGGTTTAGAGGGATATGGGCCAAGTGCTGGCAAATGGGATTAGATTGGGTTGAGATATCTGGTCAGCATGGATGTTTTGGACTGAAGGGTCTATTTCTGTGCTGTACATCTCTATGACTCTATGACTAGATAACGGAGCTGGAAAAAGCCCTGTGTTTTTCTCAGTAAGAAAGGTCAGTGACTTCGCTTGTGTCTGTATGTTTCAAGGAGAGATAGAGGGAATCATATCTCATAAAGTTGCTGAAAGGAATTGCAACCTTGTCATTTGAGTAAAACAACTGTTAAAGAGAAGATAGGATTGATATTGCAGTGGCGTTGAGTGTCTGTAAAGGATATTGCTGGGAGAAAGAAAAAGCAAGCTGAATCTTTTTGCTGTTTGCAGGAGTATCATTAAACACTGTAATTTATATAAACAGCTTTGTAATATATTGTAAACTTGCTTTCTTTAACTTAACAAAATGACGGTATTATGTGAATCTGCCCACCACAGGATCCAAGCTGTAAAAAAAAACAACCTAGGGTCTAACAAGCTAGATTTCACTCTGGGATCTGACTTGCCCTGTATTACAATCAATTGGGCATATAACAGGAAGCAGCGCAGATTTGTCAGAACAGTCTCAGGGTTGAAGATACTCAGTTACCTGGAGACTGTAGAAGATGGGGTGCTCTGTTTAGAGCAGAGAAGGTTGAGGGGAGGATGAATAAAAATTTTAATACAATAAATAAGACAAAACAATCTCCCATGACAGCAAGGTCAAGAGCCAGAAATTACAGATTTAAGATGATTGATGAAGTTAACCACAGAATCAGAGGGGGAGGTGAGGATTGACTCAGTGATCTGGGAGATGCTGCCTGTGTGGGGAGTGGAAACAGATTCAACAGGAACTTTCAGAATGAGAACGACTTGAAAGGAGTAAGTTGTGGGGAATGAGCTGGGGGAAAGTGGGCTGAATTGGATAGGTCCTTCAAGCAGCTGGCAAAGAGACAGGGGCTGAATGGGCTCCTTCATATTGAACATATGGAAATGATGGTACCAGTCTAGTCCCTGCAGTTTCAACACCTCAGTAGCTAGCTCTCTCTCCGTCTCTCTCTCTGTCTCTCTCTCTCTCTCTATCTCTCTCTCTCGGTCTCTCTCTGTCTCAGGCAGAATGTTGTGAGTTCAAGGCTTATCCCAGAGACCTGAGTGCAAAATCCAGGTTAATCCTCCCCAACAAACTCCCAACGGGTACTGCACTGTCGGAGCTGCTTCCTTTCCTGGGAGACAGCTGATTCGGCCAATATGTTGTGGCTCCATCAACGCTGACCCACTGACAGTATCCACACTCCCTCAGGACTGACCCACTGACAGTATCCACACTCCCTCAGGACTGACCCACTGACAGTATCCGCGCTCCCTCAGCACTGACCCACTGACAGTATCCATGCTCCCTCAGCACTGACCCACTGACAGTATCCGCGCTCCCTCAGCACTGACCAACTGACAGTATCCGCACTCCCTCAGCACTGACCCGCTGACAGTATCCGCGCTCCCTCAGCACTGACCCACTGACAGTATCCGCGCTCCCTCGGCACTGACCCACTGACAGTATCCGCGCTCCCTCAGCACTGACCCACTGACAGTATCCGCACTCCCTCAGCACTGACCCACTGACAGTATCCATGCTCCCTCGGCACTGACCCACTGACAGTATCCGCGCTCCCTCAGCACTGACCCACTGACAGTATCCGCACTTCCTCAGCACTGACCCACTGACAGTATCCGCACTCCCTCAGCACTGACCCACTGACAGTATCCGCGCTCCCTCGGCACTGACCCACTGACAGTATCCGCGCTCCCTCAGCACTGACCCACTGACAGTATCCGCGCGCCCTCAGCACTGACCCACTGACAGTATCCGCGCTCCATCAGCACTGACCCACTGAAAGTATCCGCGCTACCTCAGCACTGACCCACTGACAGTATCCGCGCTCCATCAGCACTGACCCTCCGACAGTATCTGCGCTTCCTCAGCACTGACCCACCGACAGTATCCGCGCTCCCTCAGCACTGACCCTCCGACAGTATCCGCGCGCCCTCAGCACTGACCCACTGACAGTATCTGCGCTCCCTCAGCACTGACCCACTGACAGTACGCATGCTCCCTCGGCACTGACCCTCCGACAGTGCCCACTCACTCAGTACTGACCCACTGACAGTATTCCCGCTCCCTCAGCACTGACCCACTGACAGTATCCGTGCTCCCTCAGCACTGACCCACTGACAGTATCCGCGCTCCCTCGGACTGACCCTCTGACAGTATCCACACTCCCTCGGCACTGACCCACTGACAGTATCCGCACTCCCTCAGCACTGACCCTCTGATACTATCCGTGCTCCGTTGGCAGCACTGACCCACTGACAGTATCCACGCTCCCTCAGCACTGACCCTCCGACAGTGCCCACTCACTCATTACTGACCCACTGACAGTATTCCCGCTCCCTCAGCACTGACCCACTGACACTAGCCGCCCTCCCTCAGCACTGACCCTCTGACAGTATCTGCGCTCCCTCAGCACTGACCCTCTGACAGTATCTGCGCTCCCTCAGCACTGACACACTGACAGTATTCGCGCTCCCTTCAGCACTGACCCACAGACAGTATCCGCGCTCCCTCGGCACTGACCCACTGACAGTATCCGCGCTCCGTTGGCAGTGTCTACGCTCCCTCAGCACTGACCCACTGACAGTATCTGCGCACCCTCAGCACTGACCCACTGACAGTATTCGCGCTCCCTCAGCACTGACCCACTGACAGTATCCGCGCTCCCTCAGCACTGACCCACTGACGGTATCCGCATTCCCTCAGCACTGACCCACTGACAGTACCCGCGCTCCCTTAGGACTGACCCACTGACAGTATCCGTGCTCCCTCAGCACTGACCCACTGACAGTATCCACGGTCCCTCAGCACTGACCCTCTGACAATGCAGCACTCCCTCAGCACTGACCATCTGACAGTATCCGCACCACCTTGGCACTGACCCACTGATAGTATCCGTGCTCTTTCAGCACTGACCCACTGACAGTATCCGCGCTCCCTCTGACAGTATCCACACTCCCTTGGACTGACCCTCTGACAGTATCCACGCTCCCTCAGCACTGACCCACTGACAGTATCCGCGCTCCCTCGGCACTGACCCACTGACAGTATCCGCGCTCCCTCAGCACTGACCCACTGACAGTATCCGCGCGCCCTCAGCACTGACCCACTGACAGTACCCGCGCTCAATCAGCACTGACCCACTGAAAGTATCCGCGCTCCATCAGCACTGACCCACTGACAGTATCCGTGCTCCCTCAGCACTGGCCCACTGACAGTATCCGCGCTCCCTCAGCACTGACCCTCCGACAGTATCCGCGCTCCCTCAGCACTGACCCACTGACAGTATCTGCGCGCCCTCAGCACTGACCCACTGACAGTACGCACGCTCCCTCGGCACTGACCCACTGACTGTATCCGCGCTCCCTCAGCACTGACCCACTGACAGTATCCCCGCTCCCTCAGCACTGACCCTCCGACAGTGCCCACTCACTCAGTACTGACCCACCGACAGTATTCCCGCTCCCTCAGCACTGACCCACTGACAGTATCCGTGCTCCCTCAGCACTGACCCACTGACAGTATCCGCGCTCCCTCGGACTGACCCTTTGACAGTATCCACACTCCCTCGGCACTGACCCACTGACAGTATCCGCGCTCCCTCAGCACTGACCCTCTGATACTATCCGCGTTCCCTCAGCACTGACCCGCTGACAGTATCCACGCTCCCTCAGCACTGACCCTCCGACAGTGCCAACTCACTCAGTACTGACCCACTGACAGTATTCCCGCTCCCTCAGCACTGACCCACTGACAGTATCCGGACTCCCTCAGCACTGACCCTCTGACACTATCCGCGCTCCCTCAGCACTGACCCACTGACAGTATCCGCGCTCCCTCAGCACTGACCCACTGACAGTATCCGTGCTCCCTCAGCACTGACCCTCTGACAATGCAGCACTCCCTCAGCACTGACCATCTGACAGTATCCGCACCACCTCGGCACTGACCCACTGACAGTATCCGCGCTCCCTCGGACTGACCCTCCGACAGTATCCGCACTCCCTCGGACTGACCCTCTGACAGTATCCACACTCCCTCGGCACTGACCCACTGACAGTATCCGCGCTCCCTCAGCACTGACCCACTGACAGTATCCGCGCTCCCTCAGCACTGACCCACTAACAGTATCCACGGGCCATCAGCACTGACCCTCTGACAATGCAGCACTCCCTCAGCACTGACCCACTGACAGTATCCGCGCTCCCTCGGACTGACCCTCCGACAGTATCCACACTCCCTTGGCACTGACCCACTGACAGTATCCACGCTCCCTCAGCACTGACCCACTGACAGTATCCCCGCTCCCTCAGCACTGACCCTCCGACAGTGCCCACTCAGTACTGACCCACTGACAGTATTCGCGCTCCCTCAGCACTGACCCACTGACAGTATCCCCGCTCCCTCAGCACTGACCCTCTGACACTATCCGCGCTCTCTCAGCACTGACCCACTGACAGTATCTGCGCTCCGTCGGCAGTATCTACGCTCCCTCAGCACTGACCTTCTGACAGTATCTGCGCTCCCTCAGCACTGACCCACTCAGCACTGACCCCCTGACAGTATCCGCGCTCCCTCAGCACTGACCCTCTGACAGTATCCGCGCTCCTTCAGCACTGACCCACTGACAGTATCTGCGCTCCCTCAGCACTGACTCACTGACAGTATCCGCGCTCCCTCAGCACAGACCCACTGACAGTATCCACGGTCCCTCAGCACTGACCCTCTGACAATGCAGCACTCCCTCAGCACTGACCATCTGACAGTATCCACACTCCCTCGGCACTGACCCACTGATAGTATCCGTGCTCCCTCAGCACTGACCCACTGACAGTATCCGCGCTCCCTCGGACTGACCCTCTGACAGTATCCACACTCCCTTGGCACTGACCCACTGACAGTATCCACACTCCCTCAGCACTGACCCACTGACAGTATCCCCGCTCCCTCAGCACTGACCCTCCGACAGTGCCCACTCACTCAGTACTGACCCACTGACAGTATTCGCGCTCCCTCAGCACTGACCCACTGACAGTATCCGCGCTCCCTCAGCACTGAGCCACTGACAGTATCCGCGCTCCCTCGGCACTGACCCACTTACAGTATCCGCGCTCCATCGGCAGTATCTACGCTCCCTCAGCACTGACGCTCTGACAGTATCTGCGCTCCCTCAGCACTGACCTTCTGACAGTATCCGCGCTCCCTCAGCACTGACCCACTGACAGTATCCACGGTCCCTCAGCACTGACCCTCTGACAATGCAGCACTCCCTCAGCACTGACCATCTGACAGTATCCGCGCCACCTCGGCACTGACCCACTGACAGTATCTGCGCTCCCTCTGCACTGACCCTCTGACAGTATCCGCGCTCCCTCGGCACTGACCCACTGACAGCATCCACGCCACCTCGGCACTGACCCAATGACAGTATCTGCGCTCCCTCAGCACTGACCCTCTGACAGTATCCGCGCTCCATCAGCACTGACCCTCTGACACTATCTGCGCTCCCTCGGCACTGACCCACTGACAGTATCCGCGCACCCTCGGCACTGACCCACTGACAGTATCCGCACTCCCTCGGCACTGACCCACTGACAGTATCCGCGCTCCCTCGGCACTGACCCACTGACAGTATCCATTCTCCCTCAGCACTGACCCTCTGACAATGCAGCACTCCCTCAGCACTGACCATCTGACAGTTTCCGTGCTCCCTCAGCACTGACCCACTGACAGTATCCGCGCTCCCTCAGCACTGACCCACTGACAGTATCCATTCTCCCTCAGCACTGACCCTCTGACAATGCAGCACTCCCTCAGCACTGACCATCTGACAGTTTCCGTGCTCCCTCAGCACTGACCCACTGACAGTATCCGCGTTCCCTCAGCACTGACCCACTGACAGTATCCGCGTTCCCTCAGCACTGACCCACTGACAGTATCCGCGTTCCCTCAGCACTGACCCACTGACAGTATCCGCGTTCCCTCAGCACTGACCCACTGACAGTATCCGCGTTCCCTCAGCACTGACCCACTGACAGTATCCGCGCTCCCTCAGTACTGACCCTCCGACAGTATCCGCGCCCACTCAGCACTGACCCACTGACAGTATCTGCGCTCCCTCAGCACTGACCCACTGACAGTATCCGCGCTCCCTCAGTACTGACCCTCCGACAGTATCCGCGCTCCCTCAGCACTGACCCACTGACAGTATCTGCGCTCCCTCAGCACTGACCCACTGACAGTATCCGCGTTCCCTCAGCACTGACCCACTGACAGTATTCGCACTCCCTCAGCACTGACCCACTGACGTATCCATGCTCCCTCAGTATTGACCCTCTGACAGTATCCGCGCTCACTCAGCACTGACTCACTGACAGTATCCGCACTCCCTCAGCACTGACCCGACAGTATCCGCGCTCCCTCAGCATTGACCCACTGACAGTATCCGCGCTCCCTCAGCACTGACCCACTGACAGTATTCGCGCTCCCTCGGCACTGACCCACTGACAGTATCCGCGCTCCCTCAGCACTGACCCTCCGACAGTGCCCACTCCCTCAGCACTGACCCACTGACAATGCAGCACTCCCTCAGCACTGACCATCTGACAGTTCCCACTCACTCAGCACTGACCCTCCGACAGTGCCCACTCTCTCAGCACTGACCCTCCGACAGTTCCCACACACCTAGCACTGACCCTCCGACAGTGCCCACTCCCTCAACGCTGACCCTCCGATATTGCAGCGCTCTCTCAGCAGTGACCCTCTGACAGTGCGGCCCTCCCTCAGCACTGACTCTCCGACAGTGCGGCCCTCCCTCAGAACTGACTCTCCGACAGTGCGGCGCTCCCTCCGCACTGACCCTCCAATAATGCGGTGCTCCCTCAGCACTGACCCGCTGTCAGTGCAGCGCTCCCTCAGCACTGACCCTCTGACAGAGCAGTACTCTCTCAGCACTGACCCTCCAACAGTGCAGCACTCCCTTAGCACTGACCCTCCGACTGTGCGGCACTCCCTCAGCACTGACAATTCAACAACGTGGCGCTCCCTCAGCACTGACCCTCTGACAGTGCCCACTCCCTCAGCACTGACCCTCCGACAGTGCCCACTCCCTCAGCGCTGACCCTCCGACAGTGCCCAATCCCTCAGCACTGACCCTCCGACAGTGCGGCACTCCCTCAGCACTGACCCTCCGACAGTGCGGCGCTCCCTCAGCATTGACCCTCTGACAGTGCCCACTCCCTCAGCACTGACCACCTGACAGTGCCCACTCACTGCACTGACCATCTGACAGTGCCAATCCCTCAGCACTGACCCTCCAACAGTGCCCATTCACTCAGCACTGACCCTCCGACAATGCAGCGCTCCCTTGGCACTGACCCTCTGACGGTTCCCACTCATTCAGCACTGACCCTCTGACAGTGCGGACCGCCCTCAGCACTGACTCTCCGACAGTGCGGCACTCCCTCAGCACTGACCCTCTGACAGTGCGGTGCTCCCTCAGCACTGACCCTCCGACAGTGCGGTGCTCTCTCAGCACTGACCCTCCGACAGTGCCCACTCCCTCAGCACTGACCCTCCGACAGTGCCCACTCCCTCAGCACTGACCCTCCGACAGTGCCCGTTCCTTCTCATCTGCTGTAGCATTTTCTAACTGTAATGGTGTGTAACTGTTCTATGGCAGTAAGTGTTCCTCTCTCGGCTGAGCCCCGGTTAGAGGGTCGCTTACCTTCCACCCAGGTGAGCGAGAGCACAGGACTGTTGCAGGCAGTGAGTGGGGAGATCTTGGCTGTGTGTTTCTTCATCCTGAGCTGTTTGTGGGAGCTTTGCTCCCTCAGGTCAGTTTCACCTTTCCACCCCGACGCTTTGTAATTCCTGAATAAATCAGTGCGTCAGAGTGTCCGAGAAAATAAATAAAAAGCGCTGATCCGATCCTGCAGCTCTGGGGAGCCTTAAAAGGGCTACTAGTTCCGAACATTGATTCCTCAGCGCAGAATCAGGTCCTTAAGGGGCAGACGGTAACCAGTCAGCACTCCTGCCACACGAATGGGCACAGCTCACTTTGTGAATGGTATATATGGAGTCATCTAGTGTTCTATGTCTATCTTACTGTTAAATCATAGCACAGCACAGTGGCTCAGTGGTTAGCACTGCTGCCTCACAGCGCCAGGGACCCGGGTTCGATTCCAGCCCTTGGTGACTATCTGCGTGAAGTTTGCACATTCTCCCCGTCTCTGCGTGGGGTTTCTACGGGAGCTCCGGTTTCCTCCCACAGTTCAAAGATGCCCAGGTAGGGGTGGATTAACCATGAGAAATTGTCCCATAGTGCCCAGGGATGTGCAGGTTAGGGCGGACTGGCCGTGATAAATTGTCCCATAGTGCCCAGGGATGGACAGGTTAGGGTGGATTGGCCGTGATAAAGTTTCCCATGGTCCAGGGATGTGTAGGTTAGGGTGGATTGACCATGCTAAATTGTCCCATAGTGCCCAGGGATGTGCAGGTAGGGTGGATTGGCCGTGATAAATTGTCCCATAGTGCCCAGGGATGTGCAGGTTAGGGTGGATTGGCTAAATTGTCCCATAGGGCCCAGGGATATGCAGGTTAGGGTGGATTGGCCGTGATAAATTGTCCCATAGTGCCCAGGGATGTGCAGGTTAGGGTGGATTGGCCATGGGAAATGTAAGGTTAGTGGGGCTGGGTGGGATGCTGTTCAGAGGGTCGGTGCCGAATTTTCAGGGCTCCAGGTCGAGGGCAGGTCTGGGGTATCTGAACAGTTCGCTCCACAGGAAGCTGGCAACGTCACTGCTGGACTCCTCCTGTGCCCTAAAGACT
>NW_025211434.1:0-9622 GCF_004010195.1 Chiloscyllium plagiosum
GCAAATCTGGTCTCCCTCCTGTTGGAAGGAGTTAGTGAAACTTGGAAGTGTTCAGAAAAGATTTTCAGGGATGTTGACAGGATTGCAGAATTTGTGCTACAAGAAGGAGCTGAATAGTCTGGGGCTATTTTACCTGAAGCATCAAGGCTGAATGGTGAATTATAGAAGATTATAAAATCATGAGTCGCACAGATGGCATAAATAGACAAGGTATTTTCCTCGTGGTGGTGAACCAGTACTAGAGCGTATAAGTTCAGGGTGAGAGGGGGAAAAATTAAACGGATCCGATGGGCAACGTTTTCACGCAGAAGATAGTGTGCACGTGGAATGAACTGATAGACGTTATGCTAGAGACTGGTAAACTGCAACATCTAAAAAAAAAGTGCATGTTTATATGAATAGGAGTGGTTTAGAGAAATATGGGCCATGAGCAAGCAAATGGAACTAGATTAGGTTCGGATATCTTGTCGGCATGGAACCGTTGCACGAATATTCTGTTTCATTGCTGTAGATTTTTAGGACTCTATGACATAACTACAGCTTATTCCTCTTGACTAGATTTTCCATATCTCTTGTCACCCATGGAGGAGACCTATTCAGCACGGGTACCAAATTCTCCCTGGACAACCTCCATACTTCTGTTGTGCATTTCCATTGAAAACATATGCTTCCAATTTTATGCTCCATAGTTACTGCAATATAGTGGCTGCGCTATAATCCCCCCATCTTAACTGTATACATTTCCATATCGCCTGCTCCTTTTTCTCTCGATGACAATAGTAAAGGTTGCCGAAATGCTGTGCAACCGAGAGATCCGACACGTGACACCTGACCTGAGTCGTTGCCAACCACCAGATCGAATATGGCTCCACCAACTCGATTCGACATATGTACAAATTGAGACAGAAATTCTTCCTCGAAACACCTGACAAAGTTTGCTCCATCCAAATTATTTACGTGAAGGGGGTGCCAATCAATATTAGGGAAAATCAAGTCACTAATGACAAAATACTGTTCTTTCTGCAGCTTTTCAAGATCTGCCTCCAAATCTGCTCCTCCTCTCTCTGTTACTATTGGGGGCCCTGTTGAAAACTCCCAACAAAAGCTATTTCTCCTTTCTTGTTTATGACTTCCAGCCATAATGACTGATTAGACAAACCCACTAAGACAACCTCACTTTCTCCAGCAGATATACTTTCCCTGATTTGCAATGCCACTGCCAGCCTCACTTACCTCACTTCCTATTCCTTTGGAAACATCCAATTCCCAGAAAGATCTACAACCATTACTGACCCATGATGCCCATGTCTCAGTAATGGCCACAACATTGTACCTCCGTGTTCCGATTCATGCTTAAAGTTTATCAACCTTCTTCCTCACAGTTTTTGCATTAAAATACACACATCTCGCACTGACTTCAACTTTGCCCTATCAATTGTCAACCCATCTTCACGGTATATCCTACTATTCACTACCTATCCCCTATTGAGTTTCTTTGCGCCGTTTCCCATCAGCCGGCCAAAATAACTTAAACTCTCCTGAAGAGCTCGAGCAATCGTGCTGATCAGGATATTGGTACCCCTCCAGTTCACGTGTAACCAGTTCTCCTTGTACAGACCACATATTCCCCAGAGTGTACCCCATTGATCCGAATATCTGAATCCATCCCTCCTACTCCAGCTCTGCAGCCACACATTCAACTACATTCGTTCTCTGTTGCCAGCCTCATTCGTCTGCGGCACCGGTCGCCATCTTGAAATCACTACTCCACTCGTCGTGCATTTTAGCGTCCAATCTAACTCCCTATATTCCCTTTTCAGTTCCTCACCACTTTTCCTAGCAATATTATTGATACTGATGAATATCACGACTTATGGATGATCACCCTCCACCTTAAGCATTCTTTAGGCTTAATCCGAAGCATCACTACCATGGCACCCGAAAGGCAATTTACATTCTAGGAAGCTCGTTTGTGACCACAGAATCGCGTGTCTGTGCCTCTAACGATTGAATCTCCAATCACCATCGTTTTGCTAATCTCCTCCTTCCCTTCTGAGCCACACTGCCAGGCTCAGTGCCAGGGACCAGGCCTCTGTGCATTTGCAGTGGCAGGTCTTCAAGCCAAACAGTATCCAAAGCAGGACACATATTATTCTGGGGAATAGTCACAGGGGATCCCTCCACTGCCTGCCTCCGTTTCCCTCTCCTGACCGTCAAAGAGATGCATTTATCCTGTAATTGAGGTGTGACAACCTCCATATAACCTCACTCAATCACATCCTCAGCCTTCCGACTGTTCCAATGTTTCTCCAGCTCCAGGTCCAGTTCCCTTTGAGGGAGATATGACGAGCTGAAGTTTACTGCAGTTCCCAGGTGAAGTCAACCAGGACACTAGTGGTGATCGTTTCCGCTCACATCCCCAAGTGTAGCATGTAACTGCCCCAGCTTCCAGTTCTTCAGCTTAAATTGCCAAAGTGATAGAGAAAACAACCCTAACTTACCAACCGCCCAGGCAGGCACTTTCTGTTTGGCTAGAAGATGGGGGCTTTGGAGACTGTACATGTGTATTCACTCAGGTGTAGCCAGTGCCCGAATATATTCTTGAGCTTACCCAGCAGTCCCCGTGTCTATTCCCTCCTGTTCATCCTTCAATCTGCTGTAAGTATTTTATGTTCAATCTTACCTTCTCGACTGCCTGTTGGTTCGCGCTCTCTTGATTCCCGCTAAAGCAATGGACCTTAAAATCATAAGGGGCTTGGTTTCACTATCTGTGCATAGTCCACGGGTAATGGCAGTGGAACTAAAGACTCGAAGGTTAAATGGAAATTACCTAAACATGTGTCGATCTGAACGATTGTATGTAAACATCCGTTCATAAAGTTTCCAATAATATATGCAGATCTCATCACAACCTACACCAGTTTACATTAGCCTCATTACAATAGCTATCTAGGCTGTTTTAGTGAAAATTCAGTGAACTTTAAATAGGCAGAGTCTTGTTTTTATTCTCAAACACCACAAGCAGTATTATCAGAAACATGTCCGAGATCATTTCTGGCAGTGAATAGCCTGATGTAAGGCTGAGGAAGGTGAAAGAAGACTTACACAGCTCTTTGGAAGACGTTTACCTGGATAAGGTCAAACGTCCTCATTCAGTGTAACATATTCCATCATCCTGATTCAGACTGATCGAGTTATACAACACAGAAACAGGCCCTTCAATCCAAATTGCCTATGCCGTCAAGATATGTTAAATTAATCTTGTCCCATTTGCCACAAATTTGGCTCATTTCTCTTTCAAACTTGTCGTATTCATGTGTCATTAGATTACATTACAGTGTGGAAACAGGCCTAACAATACGGGCAATTTAGCCTGGCCCATTCACCTGACCTGCACATCTTTGGACTGTGGGAGGAAACCGGAGCACCCAAAGGAAACCCACGCAGACACGGGGAGAACGTGCAAACTCCACACAGTCAGTCGCCTGAGGCGATAATTGAACACGGGTCTCTGGCGCTGTGAGGCAGCAGTGCTAACCACCGTGCCAGCGTGTCCTTCCACATAACTTTAAAGTATCGTAATTGTAAACGCTTCCAATACTTCCTCTAGCGGTTCTGGACATGCACACTGTCTACGTTAAAATGGTATCCCTCGGATCCCTTTTAAGTCTTTCGCTCCCACCTTAAACACAAACCCTTCAAAACTCTTCCATTTCATTTCTTTTCACTGGCTGGAACACCGATTAGGATTGGGGTAATCACAGACCTCAAGTTTGAATTCTCTTTCTCTCCGCTACATTTGCTCTGCTCACGACTGACAGCTACCGCAAAATTCATTGACCTTTATGTTTGCACTATTCCCGACCACAAGTTCAGTTTGTTTTCATTCTCACACTTATCACAGACATTTATGACCTACTGTAATACTGTTGTTACTTGGAACAGCAGTGAAGCGTTACTAGGTATCTGACAGAGCTTTGCCCGCCTTCATGCATCGAGAAAAAAGACCACATTTCACTGATTACCTCGGGATATTCAGCATTTAATTCCAAGCTCTTCGATGGTAGCAAATTTACCAGTATCATGTCACAATGTGGAACTCTTTCGTTGTGAAAAATAATATCCTTTCACAAGTCCTGAATCGAGAGCATCCAAGGCCAGATCACACTTTAGGTTCCTGATTTCCCTTTAGTTATTTTGATGGTAAGTCAACATGCTGCTGTACTAATCGGAATGATGTCCCAAGTTTTTATACTGCATCACTGACAGATTGTTGATATCGTTGCAAACGAGAATAAATATTGAAAACAAACCAAATAGCGCATTTCAATTTGGTTGTATAATGCGTTGCAAAAGTCGCCCAACAGCAAATTAAAAAAAAACACTGAAACTAAATGTCAAAATTGAATCTAGAATGTAATCCCCTATGAGCCAAATATGTTAAAATGTTCAATTGCACCAAAGGTGTAAAAAGCTCAAAAGATGTGTTTTAAATGCTTACCAACAAAGGGCAGTGAGTTGATGTTTTCACTGTTGAATCAGGTCAGTGGTAAGTTCAAAATTGAACTGAATTGCTCATGAAATTGTTGATTAAACAAATCGCTTTGGATCACGAACAATAATTTCAAATTTGCATCACTGTTTCATTTTCAATTATGCAATTGTAATCGAGTTATCAATAGTACCAATATGTGTGACTCTTTACATGCTGCCATTTGGGACATTGCCAATGGGCGCCCTGTGCGAGACATGGCAGCAACTGTCGACTATCTTTATTCTGTAATTCTTGAGAGTGACAAACAGATCAAAGCTCTCTTTAAAATTTCACACAACATTGGGAATGGCCTGTTTATGATAACTGCAGGGCAAAATAAAACGACCACGGAGAGACGGCAATGATTTACAAGAGAGGTGAAGTAAAGCAAGACATTGAAAAAGAGGTGTAGGAAGAAGCAACGCATAAATATAAAGAGGGGAAGAAAAAGGACAGCTAATAAAGCGACTAGGAGAATGGGCACGAGAAAAAGCAGAATTGGAAAAGAACGTGACACACAGTTGTTAAAGACAAATTTAAACTCGGGAACAGAGAGTCTGGGAAAAGAGGAAATTATTTCAGAACAAAGTCCATCTATTTCCGACAGAAATGAGGAAGAATTTCTTCTCTTCGGCGAGAGGAGTTGGTTATCGTATACCTATGGAATTCTTTAACACGGAGCACTGTCAAGATTGCTTAAGAGGAAATAGACAGACTTCTAATCAGTATGGAAACCAAGAATTTTGGGAAAACACAGAAACCAGGACTGGATGATCATCAGATAAGCCATAGTCTCCTTCAATGGCACTTTCGGGTGGATGGGATGAATCTCCTGCGTCTGGCACTCCGTCTTATCCTTCAATATGAAGATGTTTAACAAACCTGAGTCATCCACGAATTTCAAAACTAAACTGCGTTTATTCCCTTGGGAACAGAACTGTGGGGTGTATTTACTCAGCTTCGAAGCCTCAGATTGTGTTCAAGTTTGAGGTTAGAATATGGGCGGACGGAATTTTCTTTTAACTTTTTTTAACCAATGATCTTTCCGGTAAGTTGAAGGCGTCAGAGAGTATGTGAGGGAAAATCTCTCACAGGGCTGGTGGTGGGTATCTGGAAGTAACTACCTATTTGAGTTGCAGAGCCTAAAACCTTCATAATGTTTAATTATGCTCATATACATTTGTAATGTTAACGCATACAAATCTAGGAGCTAAATGCAAGACAATGTGATTCGAATAGCCAGGGGGTGACTTTTGAGCAGCACTGACCCAACGGGATCAACGGATTTTCAATCTGGATTTCTCTGATTCTATTACCAGCTGTGGTTGGGTCAGTTTGTGAAGTGACAAGTCAACGTTTGCAAAACGCATGTGAACGAGATCAGAAACAAACTTATCATCACCGGGTCCATAATCTGACCCATTAGCCATTACACCACTGATTGTATTGATGGTATGCCATTCACCACAGATCCTGCCATGTTTTGGTGATAGAAGGGACATGGCCATAAATGGTAATATCCACAAGCACAACAACCAAAACTTTTCACCATCACTGCCTCACTTCAATTGTACTCACTTTGAAAAACAGTGAAATAGAAGATTTTCCTATAAACTGTAAATACCTTTCAATTCGAGTACTTACTTTAGTTTCGCTTCATACTTGCAGCAACTTTACATCATTTCATTTACATTCACTTCGCTATCTTCACTTCAGTAAAGTGTATTCTCATGGTTTGAATCATGTCTTTTCAAGTCAAGACCATGAACAAATCCTGCCAGAAGCAATTGGGCATTACTTGCCGGATTCTGGAATCAGACAAATTGAATGACACTACAATGTGTACCAATCCTTCGCTGCAGCTCAACTCCGCCAGGCAGGCTCCAGTACATATCAGCCTGTTGCTAAACATCTTGCAGGATATCGGCTGAAAAAAAAAAACAGATTATAACATAGCAATCCTGCGTGCCGAAATCAATCTCTTCAAAGATGAAAACCGTGCAGAGGACGCCAAGGACAGTGTGAATGCTGCTCTTCTGCCTTGCCTTCTGCTATCTCTGACCATCCAGTTCCGAGAACAATGAGCTGCTTGATACAACCATAGGTCAACGGGGAAACCAGTCTGGAAAGCAAGCCAGCGGGTGTACTATGCAAGAGAATGAGATATGTTTATGTATGGCGGCGGAAAAGGATATTCCTTTTCCCATGTTGATGACTGGGGACTAAGGAAGTGAGTTTCTCGTTGCAGTGTTCCTCGCCTATCACCTGATCTTTTCGCCACTGTGCTTATCAGCGGAATATCGTTTCTCATTAATGGTAGCAGGTAGGATATTAATAGTGGTGATTCAGTGAGGGTAACATTATTGAGTGGTCCCAGTAGAAGCCATGCTGAGCAACTTTAATTAGGTTAATACATAAGAAATGCTGTTGATTGCAATTTCGTATGCTGTTCCATCGGTTATAAGTAATCGAAAGTTAGCAGAAGGGACTGCAATCGATGAAGCTGCAGTGCTCTGAATTTTGAATACAGACTTCTTTGTGCATTTTGCCATGTTGTTGAAGCATTGGCATGATCACAGTTGCACTGGCACGTAATTGGTTCAAACACAATTTCTGAAACACATGATGTGGAGGTGCCCGTGTTGGACTAGAATTCTTAAGGTCAGAATTCGCATGATTCCAGGTTATAGTCCAGCTGGTTTATTTAAAATCACAAGATTAACAATGTTGAAGAGGCAGCGCTGTGAAATCTTTAGATTTCAAATAAACCTGTTGAATTAAAATCTGATTTCGGTTGACTTCTCAATCTGGAGCAAAGATTTTCAGTTTCGGTGCAGAAACGTTGTTCGGTGTCACAGTGATAGCTGCGTGTTGTGCTTTCAGAAAGCTTCTGATGGCAAGTGGAAACATTCAATTTCGCCAAAAAACTCGAATACAATCAGAATGCTGGGATACTGCATCTGTTTCACAGCATCTGTGAACCCTGAAATAGAGCCAACGTTGTAAGTCAAACGTGAGATTTCTTCAGGATTACCGGGAACAAAAAGTGATTATTTTTATGAATTGGCAGAAGTAGAGTTAGCAAGGAATTTAAGGATTTTTCAGAACTTTACTGCCATACATCAACATTCAGTGTGATGACTTCACAGCATGACATCTCTTCTACAATTTGATGACAAAGTCGAAACCCCAAACAGTTAGGATTTATTTGTCTGGAGATAGACTCCGCCCACAAGAAATCCTTAGTGTTTGGGGTGAGGACATCGATCTGAAGATCAATTCTTCCGGACTCGAAACTTATGTCTATTTCTATCTCCTGTTATGGAACCTATCATATGAAATTTCTCCAGCATTCTTTTTAGTAAGGTTTCTTTAAGAGATTTCTTCAATTCTTAAAGAATTTTTTTCGGATTTCTTATCTCTTTGGCCTTTGCTTTCAGAAGAGCTGGTACTTTTGGTACGTTTCAAAAGAATTTTAACGAATATTTTTCACTTCAATTTGGCCTTCATCATTGTCGTTCCTCTCTTTTTCGTGTATTCCAGGCATCTTCAGAAGTTATGTCATTTTGTCTTCTTCCCATTGCATTGACAATAAACAAAAACAGAAAGAAAGATAGGAAGAAAGAAAGTACAACAGAAAGTAAGAAAGAAAGCAAATTAATTCGTGCAGCATCTTTCACCACCTCAGGATATTCGAAACCAATGTAGACATTTTGTAAAGTGGGAAATGTATACTCAAAGGCGAACAATAGTCGATTCCAGAACAAAATTGGTATAATCAAGCAGTAAACTGTTTTCAGTGCAAATATAAGATAGACAAATGTTGGCCAAAGACGACAGGGATAAAATAACCAGTCATTTTTGGAATACCAACAGACAAATATTGTACCCAGCAACTGTAAGAGTAGACGCACTCATGTTTCAGCACGCCATCCAGAAAGACAGCTTGGCGGATAGCTCAGCATTCGCAACAGGGAAGTACTGATATTTGCCAATGGGTCCAAATGTCTCAATTTTGGTTGGGTGAATGCATGACATCTGACTCCAAGGAGAAAGTGGAAGAGAGTACTGCTCATTGATTCATAGTAACACATGACATTTTTCTCCACTATTTAATGAAACCAATGATACTTTTGAAGGGAAAAGTCAGCACTTTCTGCAGTTCCTTTCTGAACTGGGAAAAGTCAGCACTTTCTGCAGTTCCTTTCTGAACTTGTGCTGGGACACTTCGTATATGAAGACATTGTTGCAAGAACTGAGCAACTGGAACATGTTGGTCGCCTCTTGAAAGTTAGCCTGCAAGTCATTGTCCTCCAGACCAGTGAAGTAACCCTGGCCTGTCACTCTGACATAGAGGAAACGTCCAACATTCATGAACCCCAGGCAGAGGAAGCTGAGAGAGATTGTGAAGAGAAGAACAATAGACTTTCTACGTTTGACCATCTCTGGGTCAGTGCCATTCTCCATGCTAAATAGTCAATTACGGGCTCAGATAGCCATGAGAATGTATCTTAGGGTCAGGGCTTTGAGCAGCAAAATAAGGACGAATGGAAGAAATGGGGTTAAGACGTGGTCCAGCCAGTCGTAGGATTGCCAGATGGGTAAGGTGTAGAAAGTTGATTTGATGTTGCAGAACGAGGGAACCCCATCCACCACATACAATGGTTGGTAGATGAAATAGAAAGGAATGTTTTTAATGCAACTCAAATCACAGAGTATTCCTCTGACCATGGATGCAGATTTCTCAGTGCAGTATCTGAGCTTCAGACTCTGACAGCAGATAGCGACAAAGCGGTCGATGGTGAAGGCCAATGTCAGCCAAACTGAACAATCCTGCATAACAGAGACTAGCAAATAGGAGCAGAATGTCAACCGTGAGATTTTGATAAACCAACTCAGATAAACGCCATTTAACATGAAACTTCTGATGACATATGAATTAAAAAGACAATGGTTGGCCCACGCGAGATGAAGCTTTTTAAAATAATTGTTATTGCATAGTAAGTTGAACTTATATTGGTACAAAGTTAAGTGTTTAAATTTAATAGATATTGGAGATTTTCATCAGATTTCTGTAGGTAGTTAGAC
>NW_025211434.1:20776-23104 GCF_004010195.1 Chiloscyllium plagiosum
CGGTTCTCCTTTTTGTTAACCCTGATTTGGTTTGAGTTTTAGCAAGCCGTCTGTCTGAAGCTACTGGGGGAAGAAAGGTTCCCTGATTCAACAAATGTTTCTGGCTGACTCTCTCTCACTAACATCTCTCCTGTAAGAACCTGTGTTTGAACTGACCGTTCCTTTTTGTCATAGGGGTGTAGTTATGAGAATGTTGCAGGAAATCTGAACAGCTGCTTTCTTAAGTTGCGGGGAGGTCGTGACGGTCGGGTTTATGAATGGCTGCTATTCTAAATTCTGTTTTCTTTTGCTTGTGTTTCATTCGGCGGTGTGTAAATAATTGTTTTCCTGGAAGCCAAGTGATTTGACCGACTACATCACTCCTGACATACCTCTGCCTAAAACAACTAAAAAATGTTAGGGTCTGGGCTACCTTCCGAGAATGTTTTGAGGGGATCTGGCCTGGTCCATAACTGTACACCTGCAAATTGTGTCTCCAGGAAGGATGTAGTGAAACTTGAAAGGGTTCAGAAAAGATTCAAATGGATGGTTCTGAGGTTGGAGGGTTTGAGTTATAGGGAAAGATTGAATACGTTGCAGGTATTTTCCCTGGAACATCAGAGGCTGAGGAGTGACCTGGTAGATATTTATAAAATTTGAGTGGCACAGATAGGGTAAATAGTCAAAATCTTTCCCCCAGGGTGGGGAATCCAAAACAAGAGGTTTAGGATGAGGGGGGGGGGAAAGATTTAAAAGGGGCCTGAGCGGTGACCTTTTCACGGAGAGAGTGGTGTATGTATGGAATGAGCTTCCAGAGGAAGTGGTAGAGGCTGGTACAATTTCAACAATTAAAAGGCATCTGGATTGGAACATGAATAGGAAGAGTTTAGAGGGATATGGACAAGTGCTGGCAAATGGGATGAGATTAATTGGGGATATGCAGTCAGCATGGACGAGTTGGACTGAATGGTCTGTTTCCATGCTGTGCATCTCTTTTGACTCGAAGTCTCTAAAAGATATCACATTGCTTCAACCGAACTCTAAAACCCAACGTTACTGACAGATTCTGTGTGTGTGAACCCGAGGAGCCTAGTCATAGAGATGTACAGCACTGAAACAGACCCTTCGCTACAACTCGTCCATGCTGACCAGACATCCAAAATTTAATCTAGTCCCATTTGTCAGCATTTAGTTCATATACCCATCCAGATGCCTTTTAAATGTTGTAATTGTACCAGCCTCCACCACTTCCTCTGGCAGCTCATTCTGTACATGCACCACCCCGTGTGTGAAAACTTGTCCCTTTGAGGTCCCTTCTAAACTTTTCCCCTCTCACCCCAAACCTCTGCTCTCTAGTTCTGGACTCCCCCACCCTGGGGCAAAGACCTTGTGGTTTGGCCAGATCACTCCTGGGATACCTCTGCCAAAAAGATCCTCATGGATTTTATAAACCTCTGTAAGGTCACCCCTCAGCCTCCGGTGCTGCAGTGAAAATAGCCCCTGCCTATTACTCCAACCCTACCAACATGCTTGTCAATCTTTTCAGAACCCTTTCAAGTTTCACAACTTGTTACAAACATGTTGGTTTTGTTCATCTGATGTGGGAGTTTTCTGCATGATTCCTTCTGTCTGAAAGAGTCCTCACCTGTGCTGCGACACAGCCACAGTGACACTCAACATCCTGACTATCTGATATTAAAGATTCATTTGTAGAAGCTTCTGAATCACATCTGTAAATGCAGAGAGTGTCTTTAATAATGAGTCATGAATAAAGACTGCATTCATCTTTTATTGTGAAGTTCTACTCCTACATCTCAAAACAGAGCAAACAAACTGTCTGTGTGGAGTTTGCACATTCTCCCCGTGTCTGTGTGGGTTTCCTCCGGGTGCTCCGGTTTCCTCCCACAGTCCAAAAATGTGCAGGTCAGATGAATTGGCCATGCTAAACTGTCTGTAGTGTTAGGTGCAGAGGGAATGAGTCTGGGTGGGTTGCTCTTCGGAGGGTCGGTGTGGACTTGTTGGGCCAAAGGGCCTGTTTCCACGCTGTAAGTAATCTAATCTAATCTGAACCTGGTCAGAAGCAGCCTACCGGAATAAGACATGGCTATTTCCCCACCAGGACTGACTTTGCCCAGAAAACACACATTTTAAATGAATGGGGCACCATTCATTTTAAGATCAGGTGAACTTAAGAGGGACTGCATTGGCTTAGAAAGGAGAGATCCTTGACACAAAAAGAGCTGAAATTATTGCTGCACTATTATTAGTGAATTGGAATTAAGGCTGGATTTATTTTCCGCTGGAGCAGAGGAGGTTGCACTATTATTAGTGAATTGGAATTAAGGCTGG
>NW_025211435.1:0-8828 GCF_004010195.1 Chiloscyllium plagiosum
TTTTAGACTTTATAGAGCTAATGTCTTTGTTGCTCACTGCACCTCGGATAAGCTTCCTCCTCTTGGGAAACCATGGGCTACCCTGGATGACCATGGCTACTGATTCGTTGAGGTAGTGCACCTGGAATGTAAAAGGGAGCCATTCCCCCGTTAAAAAGAAAGAAGGTGCTGTCAAGCCTCAGGAAGGAAAAGGTGGACATCGCCCTGCTGCAGGGGACACATTTAACTGATAAGGAACATCTGAAACTGCAGCAAGGAGGTTATGATAGGGTATTCTTCTCCTCCTTTAGCTCCAAGTGTAGAGGAGTGGCTATACTGGTAAGAAGGAACCTCCCTTTGCAGGTAATTGAGCAAATTAAGGACAAACATGGACTGTCCGTCATTCTTAAAGCTCTAATACATGGAGAAGAGTATGGCGTCCTGAATATGTATTGTCCCTACGGTGCAACCTCTTAAATTTCTAATTGATGCAGTTGCTAAATTAATGAGGCTTGGGGTATGCCGCATGGTCATTGGAGAGGTTTTTAATTGCCTAATAGATCCCGAGGTAGACAGGGTGCCAAGGGGCCAGGCAGGTACACCTGCGTAATCTAAGCAGTTAGTGGGCATGTGCGAGGAGTTGGGATTAGTGGATATGTGGAGGCATCTCCACCCTAATGGAAGAGACTTTACTTTCTCTTCCAACCCACACAAGTACCACATGGGAACTGACACTTTTTAATGCCATTGGATTGCTTGGACAGAACATTGGCTTGTGACATTGGCAATATAGGTGTCTCGGACCATGTGCCAGTGTATTTAGATGGTAAAATCAAGAGTGGTGGAATGGATGCACAGCACTGGTGCATGGACCCATTCCTGTTAAGTACATCACAAGAGTTCAGAGCCTTCTGGGATATCAACTCGGGTACGGCCAGTAATCCGGAAATAATGTAGGAGGCCACTAAGGCATATTTATGAGGCCTGATTATTTTTTATTCAACGACTAGAAGGACGCAGAGGAAGGAGCAACAACAGATGTTGGAGACCCGTCTGCAGATAGCTGAGGAAGTATATTACAATAGGCCTTCACTGGTCAAGCTGCAGCTCTCCGGGCTGCTCCCAACTCATTGCACACACTGGGAAATAAAAGGTCTGCTTTGCTCAACAAAGATTGTTTGAATTTGGAGATAAGCCACGTAGATATCTGGCTAGAAAGAAAAATGCTTCCCAATCTATTATGTCTGTTAGAGAGAGGGTTGGCACAGTTACCCGTGAGTTAACTAAGATTAATGTTAGGTGAAGGGAATACTTTGCAGAGTTATATCAGTCAGAGGGAGATGAACACAGTGCAGTGAGAATGCAGGCTTTTTTTGAGATCCTGCACCTCCTAGTATAAAAGCGGAACAGGTTTCCTGTTGAATGGGCCTATGACAATACAGCAGGTGCAGGAAGCAATAAAGCATCTCCAACGTGGCAAAGCACTGGGGTCAGATGGATTCCCAAGTGAATTCTATAAGGAATTCATAAATGTGTTGGTGGAGCCACCTCTGGGGATGTATAGCTATTCATATGCACAGGATTATCTTCCGCCCTCTCTTAGGGAGGCTAATATCTCCCTCATTTTAAAGAAGGAGAAAGAGCCCGAAGAATGTGCTTCATACAGACCCATTTCACTGTTGAATGTAGATTTTAAAATTCTACCCAAGACGCTGGCCCTGAGGTTGGAAAAGGTGTTGTTCTGTATTGTGAAAGAAGATCAGATGGGTTTTGTTAAGGGCCGTAGCTCCTCCAACAATATCAGGAGGATACTGAACATGGTGCAGGTATGTCAGCAAAGGTTGATCCTGGGTTCGGTGGACTCCCAAGATGCAGAAAAGGCATTTGACCAGATAGAATGGCTACACCTGTTTGGGGTCGTCTGGTTCGGGACTCACCCATTAGTGGAAACATGTTTCCTGCCTCCAGAGTGTCCAATCCTTTAATAATCTTATACGTCTCAATCAGATCCCCTCTCAGTCTTCTAAACTCAAGGATATACAAACCCAGTCGCTCCACTCTTTCAACATAAGATAGTCCTGCCATTCAAGGAATTGACCTCGTGAACTGACGCTGCACTCCCTCAATAGGCAGAATATCTTTCCTCAAATCTGGAGACCAGAACTGCACACAATATTCCAGGTGCGGTCTCACCAGGGCCCTGTACAGCTGCAAAAGAAAGTCTTTGCTTCTATACTCAATCCCTCTTGTTATGAAGGCCAGCATGCTATTAGCTTTCTTCACTACCTGCTGTACCTGCATGCTTGCCTTCATTGACTGGTGTACAAGAACACCCAGATTTCTTTGTACTGCCCCTTTACCTAACTTGACTCCATTTAGGTAGTAATTTGCCTTCCTGTTCTTGCCACCAAAGTGGATAACCATACATTAAACTGCATCTGCCATGCATCTGTCCACTCACCAAACCTGTCCAGGTCACCCTGTAATCTCCGAACATCCTCCTCACATTTCACCCTGCCACCCAGCTTTCTATCATCAGCAAATTTGCTAATGTTACTATTAATACCATCTTCTATATCATTAATATATATTATAAAAGTCCAGGTACACTACATCCACTGGATCTCCCTTGTCCATCTTCAGAGTTACATCCTCAAAAGATTCCAGAACTCGCTGGTGGCTCCGCAAGTGGGAGGAACGGGTGAAGCCCTTTCCACACTGAGAGCAGATGAACGCCCTCTCCATGATATGGACCCTTTGGTAGATTACAGTGTAGATGTCTGAGTGAACACCTTCCTGCACACAGAGCATGTGAACGGCCTCTCCCTGGTGTGTTTCGGCTGGTGCCTCCACAGGCTGCCCACATGACGGAAGCTCTTCTCGCACTTAAGGCAGGTGAACGGCGCCTCTCTGATGTGGACCTGCTGGTGGGTTAGCAGGGTGTAAGAATCGACAAGTCCCTTCCTGCATTCAGAGCAGGTGAACGGCCTCTCCACCATGTGAACCCGCTGGTGTTTCGGGAGGTGGGATGCATCGATGAATCGCTGCCCACACAGAGATCAGGAGAACGGCCTCTCCCTGATGTGAACGTGCTGGTGTGTCTGCAGGTGGGACGACTGAATGAATCATTTCCCACTATGGCGGCAGATGAACGGCCTCTCCCTGGTGTGAACTCGCTGGTGTGTCTGCAGGCTGCACACCCTTCCCGCATACTGAGCAGGAGAACAGCGTCTCCCCAGTGAGAACACGTCTGTGGGTGTCTAGCCCCAATGGGGAAGGGAACCCTATCCCACAGTCCCAACATTTCCATGGTTTCCCCATGAGGGGAGCATTCTTTGTGTCGCGCTGGGTTTGAAATTCAAAACAGAATGGATACATAGTCTCTCCCCACTGTGAGGGGTGAGATTTTGATCCCCCAAGCTGAGTAAATTGTTTGACGCATTTTGCACAGACAGCGTACTGAATCTGCCTCACTCAGGTGTCTCAGTATTATTCCTGCCATACCAGGATTCAAAATCTCTCACACAGACAAAAGCAAACATTTCTTCTTGAATTGAATGGCTGCTGATATTCAAGCCCCATTGATTCAAGTGGCTCTGTCAGAAGATGACGTATCATTTGTTTTCAGATTTCTTTCTGCATGTCTTCCTTCAAAAAAAATCACAAATTCAGTGATCACTGTCAGTACTGTTAAATGAACATAACGTCGGTGGCAATTCCTGCAGATTGCTAGATGAGTGCTGACCATATATTATGCAGGACGCAGAAAACCCTCATGCAACAAGATAGCTTTAAGTGTGTATGGAGGAAAACGTAATTTAGATCGCAATAACCTGGAACAAGCTGTTGACAAAGGGGCTGGAAATGGAGCTGAATCAAGAATATGATAATGAAATGTCAAGGCTGCTTGGGAAAAGAAAGCCAGTGAAGTTACTGAATGACTTCCTGCTGTCCTAGTAAATAAAAAAATGACAAGAAATATAGAACGTAACTCTACTACTGCATTAGAAGGTGAAAAATCATAGCCACAAAGTTTTTATAGCAGCCAACAATATCAGATATACACCATATGAAGCAACAGATGTCTCCATTTGAAATCAATATGCCAATCCCTTAAATACTGCTCAGTTCGATTAGAAACTACCCTTATAATTCTGAACATGAGGAAAGAAGTAAATCTTTTCCAGGGTGCAAACTCTATACGTGCCAAACTGAGGGAATACACAAGGAAAATACCTTTGAGAGGGACAGAGAGCATCTGAGCACCTTTGGAGAGCCTGCTCCCTCCATGGAGTCACTCCAGTTGCTACAAGTGAACAGTCTCCACTCCACCCCACCCCACACCCCCCACGCCTCTCTCTCCCCCTCCCAGGATGAGGAATGGAAAGGGAGAGACATTGCTTTGCTCCCAGATGTTGCCCAGAGGGAGGGAGTTTCACTCAGAAATTGACAGGCTACCTCCACGTTGTGACGTCCACAATGGGGTGGGGGTGGGGGTCGGGACGCACTGCGCCTGCGCTGCCCTGCAGCTGAGGCACATGGGGAGGGGAGGACACTTTGCAAACTCCTTTCGATCTCCTCCACGTCAATGTGGTTTGAGTTCAAGGCAAAGCACGGGGTTTAATTTTAGCTTTACACTCTCAGAAGACCCCCACCTCTGTGAATTCAACACTTTACTCCCTCCTCCACTCCATGGAAATACCGATTTGAGAGATTCCAGAGTTGGAGTTGCTCCCATACCTGCTGTAGGGGGTTTGGTAAAAGCTATTTATTTTAATGAACCATTTCAATTTAACTTCATCCTTGCCTGCCTTTATTGATCAGTGCACTGAGTGCAGGAGTCGGGAGGTCATGTTGCGACTGTAGAAGACATTGGTTAGGCCACGTTTGGAGTATTGCATGCAATTCTGGTACCAGTGATCCCACCCTGACACACCATAAACCAGAGATAGTGACTGAAATTGACTCTGATACAAAATCAAATCATTAAATCGCTGCAGTGCAGAAAGAGGCCATTTGGCCCATTGAATGCATTGGGTACAGGAGTTGGGAGGTCATGTTGGAGCTGTACAGGACATTGGTTCGCCCTGTTTTGGATTATTGCATTCGATTCTGGTCTCCCTACTATAGGATAGGAACGATCTTGTGAAACTTGAAAGTGTGCAGAAAAGATTGATAAGGATGTCGCCAAGGTTGGAGGTTTTGTGTATAAGGAGAGCCTGAATAGGATGGGGCTGCTTCCCTGGAGTGTCGGAGGCTGAGGGGTGATCTTATGGACATTTATAAAATCATGAGGGGCATGGATAGGGTAAATAGGCTAGAGGAAGTGGTGGAGGTTGGTACAATTACAACATTTAAAAGGCATCTGGATGGGTGTGTGAATAGGAAAGGTTTGGAGGGATATGGGCCAAATGCTGGCAAATGGGACACTAGATTTATATAGGACATCTTGTCAGCATGGATGTGTTGGATCAAAAAGTCTATTTCCATGCTTTATATCTCTATGTCTATTTGATAACAGATGCTTTATTTCTGTTGATGTAAATATTGTTAGGGATAGAGAATTCCCCACTTAGGGGACGATAAGAATCCTGGGAGACCCCTAATTCTGGTTTACTATCTAATGAACACACTTTAAGCACCAAATGTGCATTTGTTTCTAATTTTGTTTCATTTTTCTTGTTTTATTCCCTGCTCCGATGACTCTCTCAGTCTGGATGATTGTCAGGCTGAGAATATTGTAGATTGGGCCTTGATCGACTGAATGTTTTATTGCTCTGGAAGGTGTAAGAGGGGCTCAAAGTTTCAGCAGAAAGCCAGCTGAGCTGAGAACAGACAACATCTTACTCTGTGGGAACAGGGAGAAGAGGACAGAGAAATCAGGACCTGAAATCCGAGCTGACACCAGAGTACCATGTTATTAGTGCTTTGATTAGCAGTGCCAACCCTCTACCATTACCTCGCTTCCTATTCAACTTGAATGCCACGTACCCCCTCAATATTCAGATCCAATCCTTGTCATCCTGAAGCCACGCCCCTGTAAGGAATCTCAGATCATAATTATTCTCTTCAATGTGTGCAACCAATTCATTCAGTTTTGTTACATTGCAGCACACATTCAGCCATACAGTCTTCAGTTTCAATTCTTGTGTTCTGCAGAATCCAGTTTTGATTGATTAGATTCGATTCCCTTCAGTGTGGAAACAGGCCCTTCGGCGCAACAAGTCCACACCGACACCCTGAAGAGTAACCCACCCCGACCAATTCTTTCCGATTAATGAACCTCACACTATGGACAATTTAGCATGGTCATTTGACCTGACCTGCACATCTTTGGACTGGGACATTTACTATCCGTGTCCCTTTCTGTCATTCTCTGATGTTCGTTTCCACATCACTACATTGCTCACCTGCCTTGATACGGATTGGCCATGAAAAATGCATGTTTATACATTTGCAGTAACAGAAGCAGGAGTAGGCCATTTGGTCCATCGAACTACTCCACCATTCATTAAGATCATGGCTCATCTATCCATCGTCTCAGCTCCTCTTACCTGCATTGTCCTGACTATCCTAAATTCACCTACCGTACAAAATCCCATCGAACTATGTCTTGAATATGGCTGCTTCTACTGCTTCCTTGGGCAGAGAATTCCAATGATTCACCACTCTCCGGGAAAAGCAGTTCCTTCTCCTCTGTCTTAAACCTTCTCCCCCTAATCTTGGGACCTAGTCTCACTCACCAGCAGAAACAACTAGATAGGGTGGGTCTGGGTGGCATCCTCGACGGATGGGTCAGTGTGTACTTGATGGGATGAATGGCCTGCTTCCACGCTGTAGTGATTCTATGATTTACCGCAGGTGTGTTTGCCATGGACCGCAGCACCAGAACCTTACACCTTCTGCAAATCGAAAGACAAGTCCCACCCTGCCCTCTTGTACGTGTGTTATCTAACTGCTTAATCATTTCTAGTGAATCGAGCCCAAGCCTCCCGCTGCTGCCAGTAACCTTTACAAAGCTGAAGAGACAATGCTATACCTGCAGTACTGAAAATCATAAGGCTTCTAACGATACCAGTTGCTGATTCACCACTCCCATTGATGGACAGCATTGAAAATACAATGTTGGAGGCTGAAAGAAATGAGCAGTTTAAAACAAAAACTCACTTAACTCTTCACGAGACTCCCTGCTCAGCACACTTTAACTTAAATCACTTCAACTCCACATTGCAACAAATTCCCACTTTCCACCAATATCCTGAATGTCCTCACTCACTCAGTTGCTGTCTCACAAATGAAAGATTTCATTGTAGCTTCTGCTCCCAGTCAGGACAAAACATCTTTGAACGCTGCTCTGAAAGTCCAGTCTTCACAATGACACTTCTGCTTTCCTTCAGTCCAAAGTGTCCGTGCTGAACAGATATCCCAAATTAACATGGTGCTCATTTGTCAGCACAGAAACCATACCCCTCTCAATTCTCCCTATTACCAGATGCCTTTTGGAATGCTTTAATTATACCAGCCTCCACCACTTCCTCTGGCAGCTCATTCTATACACACAACACCCTCTGCGTGAGAAAGAGTAGTTCCTTTTAAATATTTCCCCTCTCACCGCAGACCAATACCCTTTAGTTTTGGACTCCCCTACTCTGGGGAAAAAGATTTTGGATATTCACCCTATCCATGCTCCTTATGAACTTCTATAAAGTCACTCATCAGCCCCCAATGATCCAGAGATAACAGCCCAGCCTATTCAGCCTCTCCATATAGATCAAACCCTCCAACTCTGGCAATAGCCTTGTAAATATTTTCCAAATCCTTACAAAGGTTCGTAACACTTTTCCTGTAGCAGGGAAACCAGAACCGAATGCAGTATTCCAAAAGTGGCCTAATCAATGTCCTGTACAGCCGCAACATGACCTCGCAACATCTGTATTGAAATGCACTGACCTATAAAAGCAAATATACCAAACACCTTCTTTGCTATCCTGTCTACCTGCGACTCCACTATGAACCAGCACTCCATGGTATGTTTATTCAACAACACTCCCTATTAAATGTGTAGATCCTGCCCTGATCTGCCTTTCCAAAATCCATATTTCAAAATGGGGTCGAGAAACGTATAAGCCGTGATTGAATGGTGGAGCAGATCTGATGGGCTAAATGGCTTAATTTCTGCTCTTATGTCGGATTGTCTCTTGCTGTCCTGGACACAGTGAGAGAATTGGAAGCAGGAATAGGTCATTTGTCTTTCTCGCTGGCACCAGTATTGAACAGTTCATAACTGAATATAAATATACCTGCATCTAGATGGATAGGCTAGGACTTTTTTCACTGGAGCATCAGAGGTTGAGAGGTGACCTTAGAGAGGATTATAAAATCATGAGAGGTATAGATGAGGTGAACGGCAGGTATTCTTTCCCGAGGGTGGGTGTTTCTAGATTAGGGAGCAAATTTTGAAGGTGAAGAAAGAAATATTTTAAAAAGACATGAGGGGCACCTTTTTTTTTAAAGATAAAGAGTAGTTCGTTTGAGGAATCAATGTCCAGAGGAGTTGTTGGATGCAGGTACAGTTACAATGTTTAAAAGACATTTGGATAAGTACATGAATAGGAACGGTTCGGAGGGATATAGGCCAATCATTGGCAGGTGGGACCAGTTTAGTTTCAGAACACCGCCAGCATGGACTAGTTCGACTGAATGGTCTGTTTCTGTGCTGTATGACTCTGTAACTGTTCTGTACTGGTTTTAAAACCATTTTCTTGCCTTCTCCCATAACTTCTTTGTTCTTCAAAGTCACATGAACCCAGCCTTGAATACATTCAATAACCGACCTAACTGCAGGAAGA
>NW_025211435.1:8954-10153 GCF_004010195.1 Chiloscyllium plagiosum
ACAAATGTTAGACAGAGGAAGGAAGTTACAGTCTGGGGTGAAGTTTAACCTTATGCAGAGAGAAAAGACCAACAGTAGCTTCAGAGCTCATGGTCCAACCTCCGCATTTCCACAATGGCATGCTCTGATTGGCAGGAGGACCAGACTCCTTCCGGTCCTCAAAGGTTCTCCACTACTCCGTGGAAAGGAGCTCGCGTGCCGTTTCTGCGGACACCCAAGAGTATGCGCAGTGCTTGCTGACACTGGCGGTCATGCACAGTGCTTGCTGACACCGCGGAGCATGCTCAGTGTGCAGGAATTTGTTACAAATTTTAAAGTTAAAAATCACCTGGTGATAGTCCAACAGACTTATTTGGAAGCACTAGCTTTCGGAGCCCTGCTCCTTCATCAGCTGATTGTGGAGTATAACATCGTAAGACACATAATTTATGATCTTACGATCTTATATTCCACAACCACCTGATGAAGGAGCGGCGCTCCGAAAGCTAGTGCTTCCAAACAAGCCTATTGGACTGTAACCTGGTGTTGTGTGATTTTTAACTTCGTACACCCCAGTCCAACACGGGCACCTCCCGATCATGACAAATATTAAGCGTACAAATGCGAATACGAGAGAAAAATGCGGAAGCTATTTTATTTTGCCGATTTTTTTCCCCCGTGCCTCGACATTTTATTTCTTTTGCATTTTGTTTGGCTGCTGAAACTTTCTGTCTTTTCCCCAGGGTAGAGATATTCCAAAACTAGATGGTAAAGGTTTAGGGTGTGGGGGAAAGATTTTAAAAGATCTAAAAGACTAGGAATAGAACATTCACCCCTTACTGGGCGAAAGTGAGGACTGCAGATGCTGGAGATTAGGGTCAAGAGTGTGGTGCTGGAAAAGCACAGCAGATCAGGGAGCATCCGAGGAGCAGGAGACTCGACGTTTCGGGCAAAATCCTTCGTCAGGAAATGGCCATGGGGAACTGCAGGGCTGTAGCGTAAACGAGTGAGTCGAAGTGGGATGCTGTTGGGAAGGTCGGTGTGAATGGCCTGTAGGGATGATATGGTTCCACTGCCTTAGCCACGCGTCTTTTGAGAAATGTGGGAGGAGTGGGTTCCAGTTCATGGGACACTGACACGAGTCCTGGAGAAGGTGGCATTTGTGCTGTCTCTATCTTCACATTCTGCCCCCCTGTCCATTTTCTCCCCATCCACTGCCC
>NW_025211435.1:11836-17490 GCF_004010195.1 Chiloscyllium plagiosum
GATTGCGAGATGTCTGCTGATCACATATTATCCAGGCCACAGAAACCTGAAAACCCTCATGCTGCCAGATCGGCTTAGCTGTGCATGGAGGAAAACTTCATTTCAGTGACAATAACATGGAACAAACTGCCTACAAAGATGCTGGAAATGGAGCCGAATCAAGGATATGAAAATGAAATGTTAAGGCTGCTTGAGAAAAGAAAGGCAGTAAAATTGCTGAATGACTTCCTGCTGACCTATTAAAAGGACGTAACTCCATTACTACATTAGAAGGTGAATAATAATTACAACAGAAACTTTTACAACAGCTAACAATATCAGATATACACCATATAGAACAAAAAACAAAGAAAGTTTACAGCTCAGAACAGGCCACTCAAGCCTGAACCGAATCAAATGTACTGTCTAAACCTGTCGGACAATTCCTCAGCATCTGTATCCCTCTTCTCCCCACCCACTCATGCATCTATCCAGACGCATCTTTCATGAATCTACCGTGTCTGCCTCTACCACCTCTGCTGGCAACGCGTTCCAAACGCCCACCACCCTCTGTGTGAAGTAAAACGCGTTTTCGCTTTGAAAAAGTGCTGTCCTTGCCGCGTTCATTGTAACGGGAGCTCTGCCCCACCCCTAATTCAGGCAGCCGGATCTCGTTCAATGAAGCTGCTTTTTGAGAGTATTGACTGGCCGTTTTTGCACAAGGCAGTTTGAACGCGGGATCTCTCGCATGCCCACGCACCAGAAGGCCCGAAGTGCGAATCATACCCCGAGACCAACGATGCTGCTCAGTTCCTTGAGAATCTAGATTAGATTACATTACAGCGTGGAAACAGGCCCTTCGGGCCGAGCAATCCTTTTCTAGGGTGCAAACTGTATACGTGCCAAACTGAGGGAATACGCAAGCAAAATAGCTTTAAGACAGATCGAAAATATTTGAGCACCTTTGGAGTGTCTGCTCCCTCCCTGGATTCACTCCAGTTGCTAAAAATGAACAGTGTTTCACCCACCCCTAACTCCCTTCCCCCTCGCTGCTGGAGGATGGTATATGGAAAGGGGGAGACATTGCTTGACTCCCAGATGTTGCCCAGAGGGAAGGAGTTTCACTCTGAAACTGACAGGGCTGCATCCGCATTGTGACGTCAACAATGGAGGGCGGGCCGGACAGCTGTCCTGCAGTTGAGGCACGTGTGGAGGGGAGTTCACTTTGCAAATCCCACTCTCCTCCAAGTCTATGCAGTTTGAGTTCAAGCAAAGCAAGGGGTTTAAGTATACTTTAGAAAACCTCCTTTGTACCGTGGGAAAACTCCTGCCGCGGGAAATGCAGTGTTACAGATTCATAGTAACAGAAGCAGGAATAGACCATTTGGTCAAGCCTGCTCCGTCATTCATTAAGATCACAGCTCCACCAACCTGCACTATCCCGACTACCCTTAATTCCCCTACCATGCAAACACCCATCCAATTGCGTCTTCAATAAACTTCATGAAGCTGTCTCAACTGCTCTCTTGGGCAGAGAATCCCATGGAGTCTCACAGAGTAACACAGATGTACAGCACGGAAACAGACCCTTCGGTCCAACTCATCCATGCAGCCAGGATATCCTAACCTAATCTAGTCCCATTTGCCAGCACTTGGCCCAAATCCTGTACACTGGCAACATGAGCTCCCAACATCTATCCTCGATACTCTGACCAACAAAGGAAAGCACACCAAACGCCTTCTTTACTATCCAATCTGCCTGCGTCTCTACTTTTAAGGAACTGTCAACCTGAACTCCAAGGACTCTTTGTTCAGCAACACTTCCAAGGAACTTTCCATTAAGTGTAAAAGTCCTACTCTGATTTGTTTTTCCAAAATGCAGCACCTCATCTTTATCTACATTAACCTCCATCTGCCACTTCTCAGCCCATTGGCCCATCTGATCAAGGTCCCGTTGTGATCTGAGGTAACCTTCTTTACTGTCCACTACACCTCCAATTTTGGTGTTATCTATAAACTTGCTAACTATACCTCCTCCGTTTACATACAAATCATTTATATAAATGACAAAAAGTAGTGGACCCGGCATTGATCCTTGTGATACACCATTGGTCACAGGCCTTCAGTCTGAAAAGCAACCCTCCATCACCACCCTCTGTCTTCTGCCTTCTAGCCAGTTCTGTATCCAAATGGCTAGTTGTCCCTGCATGCCATGAGATTAAACCTTGCTCACCAGTCTCCCATGAGGAACCTTGATGAACGCCTTCCTGAAGTCCAGGGAGATCACGTCCATCGCTCTGCCCTCATCAATCCACTTTGTTACTTCTTCAAAAAACCCAATCATGTTCATGAGACATGATTTCCCAAGCATCAAGCCATGCTGACTATCCCTAATCAATTCTTGCCTTTCCAAATACATGTAAATCCTGTCTCTTAGGATTCTCCCCAAAAACATGCCCATCACCGATGTCAGGTTCACTGGTCTATAGTTCCCTGGCTTTTCCTTACCACCTTCCTTAAATAGTGGCACCACGTTAGCCACCCTCTAGCCTTCCGGAACCTCACCTGTGACTATTAATGATACAAATATCTCAGTAAGAGGCCCAGCAATCACTTCCCCAGTTTCCCACAGAGTTCTAGGGTACTCCTGATCAGGTCCTTGGGATTTATCCACTTCTATGCATATCAAGATATCCAGCAATTTCTCATCTGTAATATGGGCATTTTTTCAACATGTCACCATCTACTTTCTCACATTCTATATCTTGCATGCCCTTCTCCACAGTAAACACTGATGCACAATATCCGTGCAGTATCCCGCACCCCCCAGCCCATCTACTGCAGCTCCACACAAAGGCCGCCTTGCTGATCTTTGAGGATCCCTATTCTCTCCCTTGTTATCCTTTTGTCCTTAATGTATTTATAAAAACCCTTTGGGTTATCCATGACTCTATTTGCCAAAGCTATCTCATGTCCCCTTTTTGCCCTCATGATTTCCCTCTTAAGTATGCTCGTACTGCCTTTACACTCTAAGGATTCACTCGATCTCTCTGCCAATACCTGATATATGCATCCTTCTTTATCTTCGCCAAAATCTCATTTTCTCTAGTCATCCAGCATTCCCCAACCTACCGGCCTTTCCTTTCACCCTAACAGGAATAAACTCTACATCAGACAATCACCTGATGAAGGAGCGTCGCTCCGAAAGCTAGTGTGCTTCCAAGTAAACCTGTTGGACTATAACCTGGTGTTGTGTGATTTTTAACTTTGTACACCCCAGTCCAACACCGGCATCTCCGAATCAGGAATATACTGTGTCTGGACTCTTGTTATCTCATATTTGAATCCTTCCCATTTTCCAGCAGTCGTTTAACCTGCGAACATCTGCCCCCAATCAGCTTTTGAAAGATCTTGCCTAATACCTGGGTCTTCCTCCAATTTAGAACTTCAACTTTTAGATATATTATTTTCAATCACTATTCTAATGCTAATAGAATTATGGTTGCTGGCCCTTAGGTTTTGCACCCTCGCCAGTATGTACATCCATATTGTGAATTAGAAAATGTCCTTGTACGCACTTAACAAATTCCTCTATTTGGCAGATAGGTAAATGGGCTGGAGTTATACCTTGGGTCCACTCTTCCTTCATTCCCATCAACCCTAACCCCATTCCCACCCCAATAGTCCAACGGCACTTTCCCCTGCAACTGCCGAATGTGTGACACCAGCCCATTTACCTGCTCCCTCCTCACTATCCAAGGGCCCAAACTTACCTTCCAGGTGAAGCAGCACTTTACCTGCACTTCCCACAACCCAGTCTACTGCATTTGCTGCTCACAATATGGTCTCATCTGCATTGGGGAAAACGAAGCATAAACTGGGTGACTGCTGCACAGATCATCTACGTTCTGTCCGCAAAAAAGACCCTGAGCTTCCAGTTGCCTGCGAATTCCACACCTCACCCTGTTCCCTGGCCAACATCTCTGTCTCAGGTTTGCTGTAGTGTTCCAGCGAAGCTCAGCACCAGCAGAACGAAGAGCACCGAATATTACACTTGGGGAGCATACATCCCTCTGGTCCCAATATCGAATTCAATAATTCTAGGGCCTGAAATCCATAATATCCTCGCCCGTTCCACACACACCAAGCCTTGTTATCACATAGTCTGTCATTACACACTACCTATTCTTAGCCACGAACAGTCTCCATTCACCCTCCCACACGGATCGTTATCAACTCCCTTTCCTGTCCAACAGTTCTTCCCTCGCTTTGGGCTCTGTCCTGATCTATCACTAACTGCATCCGCCTTCCTCCCACAATATCTCCTGCATATAAACCAACGTTTTCCCAATCACCATCAGTTCTGTGGAAGGGTCACCGGCAACTCCTGGTTTTTTGTTTCTGATATACAGCATCCGCAGTTCTTTCACCTTTTTATTGAGGTAGAATTGGACATTGTTTCGAGAGACAGAAGGAGAGGAGGGAGAGACAGAACAGACATGAACTGTTGATCTCCGTTGTTACTCATAACGTAAAATCATTGCAGTGCGATCACTTCCCTTCAGCATAAATCGAGGTTGCAGGCTATGCGTGAGTTTGTGGCGCAACGGTAGCGCGTCTGACTCCAGATTCGAAAGTTGCGTTTCAAATCACCTCAGGCTCACTGACGTCAACTTCTTACATTTCAAATCAAGAAAGGAGTACGTTCACTCCAGATATCCGTTGAGCCGAAACTTTCGATCACACGTGAAGCTTTGCTGTCAATTTGATTTGTGAACACTGTGTCAGGGAAGTGGTGTGCCCAATATCTGGGTAAATGCTCAGCTCCCCCAGTTCACCCTGGACTTAAACACAGCCGTCTCCCTCTGGGCAGCCGCTTCGTTCAGTTGGTCACAGCGCGGTGTGAATAACGTAATACCGATATTTTTACAACAGAATCCAGAGACTCCCAGGTTTATGTTTCAATCTATCAGGAGAGTGATAGCAGGTTCAGATAGAAATGTTTCCCACCAACAGCAAATCCTTTCCTCTCACTGGACACAGTTAAAATTATCTTTATTCAACAGGAGAAGCGGAAACTCTAATCCGACGGCCTCTCTCCACATTAACGGTGAGCCTGAATTTTATAAACGGTGTCAGTAAAATCCAGTGGCGGACACTGATTTGGTTCAATCGATTTTTTGCCAAGCGTAATTCACTGAGAGGATGCTGCTGTGTGAAACAGCGTGGGGAATTACTGCAGGGCCTCCTGCGCATGGGACACACTGCAACTGATGTGTTTCACCTTCACCAGTTTATTCCTATCTCGGAGAAGAGAGGTTTGATGATTCGGATCATAGCAGCCAGACAGAGAACAGGAGAAGAGCACTCAGCCTTTCACAAGCTTGTCACCACAGCTGGGTCATCGTGGCCCGTATCAGTATGGGATAGTAATCTGCATCTACTGACTGGAAGCACAGCAAATTGGAGTGCTGGTGGGACTATCACACAGGAGAAAACGGCTTCGACCTATCAACTGGAGTGGCTCCCAATGCGCAACTCCGCTCACCTCAACTGAATAACTGTAAACAAATTACTCAGTGATTCAAAGGAATACTCGGTTTTGAATCTGCATTGTGCCATGTACCTTCGAGAATGATGTCAAAACACCTTCATTGCTGTGATGGAGTATCCTG